>NW_010165761.1:22944-47723 GCF_000695765.1 Mesitornis unicolor | reverse complement strand
TTTCCTATGATAACCTTGATTATCCACATTCTGCTCAGATACAGAAGAAAACAAAAAGAATATCAACAACCTAAAAATGTCAAGATAATGAAATATCTCATTGGAAGCATCTGCTGACAATGAAAGGTTATGTGGGTAAAAGCATAGGTTGGTTAGAAAATACAATGAGTGAGAGAGGTTTATCAGAATTGGAAGTCAATGCTTAGGAGACAAAGAGGAAGAGTTCAAGAAGTTATGGCAGTAGACAAGAAGCTTTTTGAGTTTTGTTTTCTTAATAAGTGAGAAATTTTTAGTCATAATACTATAATTGAGAGCCTAAGGTACTGATTCACTTAAGCATTTTTTTTATATGAAGAAAGTATCAGATCCAAGTAATAATAAAGCTTGTTCCCAGAAATGGATTCCACAGGTATCTTCCTCCCTTCAGATATTTTCTTTAGGAACAGAAAACTAAAACAAATGTAGAAGAGGAGAAGTAGTTCGCTGTTTAAAATAATATTTTGTTAAGAAAGGCTCTAAATTGAAACAATCTAACCAACTTATTTCAGTTGGGAAAGTTGGAAATTCTGAGCTGCAAGTATGAAGGTTGACCACCTTTACCATTCCTCAAATGTATTGGAAGGCCTCTTTTAGCATTCTTGAGAAACAATATTCTAGGAAGTCTAATTGTACAGCATCCAGCTCTCTTCCTGTTCTTTTTACTGTAGTATTTAATGGCAAGTAGCCAGCATCATTAGCTAATTTGCTGTAGCATTTCCGTGTTCAGTGACCTTCTGTTTCAAATAACTTTCATAACAAATAGTTAGTCATTCAAACAAAGTTTCATAGTAAGAAAATATTTAACTAAGTTTTTGCTTTATCAAGTGTATATATGAGAGACCTATTCATTTTAAGATGTGTGACAATGCAGCAAAACTTTAATGAGCAAACACCGAATAACACCTTTGAGATTAAATTCTTCACAAGCAAAATTTCATTAATAGTTTCATGGTCATTTTCTGTTCCAACTTCCTCTAAGCTGCAAAGTTTTTCAATGGATTAGACGACAAAGCAACACATAGTGCAGAAGTGAAATAAGAACCTTTCGGAAATAAAGAAAATTAATTTTCTGTTAAGCTGCTAATAGGTTTGGAAAATCCAATATTCTTTGTCTCAGTTTAAAAAAAGATCAAACAGAACATAGTATACCATATACGAAAGACCGTGTAGTATCTCATAAACTTGTCTTAGCAGGAAATTAAGCCCCTGACATGCTTTGTATTCTATTGGAGTTTTTTTAATTGACAGTTTTCCAACAATGAATGAGTTGCATAAAATGTTTTGTGGTTTGAACTTTCTTCGGACATCCAATGCACAAAGAGACAAATCCTGTAGTGAAGGTTCTTTTTCAGTCCATTTCTTTGCATTGATTATCAGCACTGAAGCAATAATAGAAATAGAGAAAACAGGACAAGTGGAAGAACAGTGAGGAGAAAGGGGCAGAATAAAGGACTACTGTAAGTTTGGAAGTGTTATTACTAACAGGTGTGTGAAGCCTCCTCATTGGTGTTCATACACTGGGAGAAAGAATTATCCATCCATATCTGGGGGGTTTTATGCTAAAAAAAAAGTAATTGCTTTCTTCTCATTCTAAGATATGAGAAATAAGAAAACAAATAGTTGTTTTGTTATATTTTCATTTATAGTTTAATGCTACCTCCAGTTCAAAAAAAAAAAAGGGATTCTGAAGGGAAAGATCTTTCATCAAAATACCAGATGTCATGTCACCTAAATTATTTTTAAACAGTTCTGAAAAACCTACAAACTTATTAATGTAATAATCTTAAATCTGGAGCAGACAATGTATTCATGAAAGGGGTTTATTTCTACTTTTAGGAGGAAACTAAACTAAAAAAATCTGGATGGGAATCCCCATACTTTTTCTTAATGTCTTATAGTCTCTGGTTTATTTATTTGGACTTGCAGAAGAAGAAGAGGGGAAGGGATTTAGTCTGTGGTACACAGTTCTAGTAACTAATTAGTTTGTTTTGTCTTGCCTGTCCAAGTAGATCTCAGTAGAAGACATCATGACAGCTGGTCTCTAGAGAAAAAATTCTGATAAGCTTTCATGAAACTTTTAAAACAGAGATTACTCAAGGCATTCTGAGGTCAATTTAAAAAGTGCCAAATAGATTTGCAACCACCTATGGAAGAATGTGTTAACTAATTTATGTGAACTGAAAGGCACAGAATGCTTCTTTCATTCTCATATTCATTTGGCAGAGAAGCTTGCCAAGCCACTTTCCATAACTTAACAGCAGTCCTGGTTAACAGGGAAGGTCCCTGTTAATATCTTGAGTGCACTCACACAGTATGTGCAGAACAACCACAGGAACAGGCCCATCCAGCATGAGAAAGTCAGGTCCTTCTTGACCAATTTGACCTCCTTCTATGACCAGGTGACCCACCTAGTGGATGTGGGAAAAGCTATAGTTGTTCTCTACCTGGACACTAGTAAAGCCTTTGACATTGACTCTGACAGAATTCTCTTAGAGGAGCTGGAAGCTCAAGGCTTAGACAGGTTTACTGTTTGCTGGGTAAAAACTGGCTATATGACTGAGCACAGAAAGTTGTGGTGAATGGAATTAAATCCAGTTGGAAGCTGGTCACAAACAGTGTCCCTCGGGGGTCAGTTTTGGGGCCAGTCCTGTTTAACATCTTTATCAATTATCTGGACGAGGGGGTTGAGTGCTCCCTCAGTAAGTATGCGGATGACACTAAATTGGGTGGGAGTGTTAATCTGTTCCAGGGTAAGAAGGCTCTGCAAAGAGATCTGGATAGCCTGGATCGATGGGCTGCAGTCATTTGTTTGAGGTTCAACAAGACCAAGTGCCGGACCCCGTACTTGGGTCACAACAAGCCCATGTAATGCTACAGGCTTGCAGAAAAGTGAATGGAAACCTGCCAGGCAGAAAACGACCTGGGAGTGCTGGTCGACAGCCGACTGAACATGAGCCAGCAGTGTGCCCAGGTGGCCTAGAAGGCCAATGACATCCTGTCTTTTTATCAGAAACAGTGTAGCTAGCAGGAGTAGGGAAGTGATTTTGTCCTGTTACTTGGCACTGATGAAGCTGCACCTCAAATACTGTGTTAATTTTTGGGCCCCTGACTACAAGAAGGACTTTGAGGCACTGGAGCGTGTCCGGAGAAGGGCAGCAAAGCTGGTGTGGGGTCTGGAGAACAAATCAAGTTCCTGTCAGGACTTGTAGGAGGAAGGGAGAAGGATGGAAGTCTTCCTGCGCCATCTTTGGAAATGCTATTGCTGGAGAAGCCTCATCACTACATAATTGATAGCTAAGATCTTCACATGGTATTTCATGTTTTAACCAGGTTTTCAAATTGTACTCTGCTCTGATGATGAATTCACCATATACCTTAGAAAGTATGTGGCAAGTCAGTTGCGCCAGCTATCTTTCTAAAGCCCTATCAGACTCCTTAATTTTGTCCTTTAAAACCAAATTTCCCGCATATGCAAAAATTAGAAGTCATACCAGTATATAATTGAATAGAAAATTCATTCTTTCCCTCTACTCTCCTGATCCTGATCCTTTTGCTCTCTCCCTGACTTCCTCTTCCTTTACCTCTATTCCACCCTGTTTGTATATATGAGATATGAGGACTCACAAACAGTACATCAGAGAAATTAAAGATAATACTTCTTAATTTGGTAAGTAGTTTGCTAGAAAAGGGATTGCAGTTAAAATAGTATACTCTCCATATAGGAACTTAAGTAATGTCATAGAGCTATTTGTTGACAGTTTTGAAATAACTCCTTATCTATTTGTAGGTGTTAGTGGTCAGTCATAACAAAACCAAAGGAGACTTAAAGAGCAACTAAATGACTGTTAATAAATTATATTTTGCAATACCCGCCCAGCAGCATTTCTCTACCACATTTAGAAATTTTCACATCAGTACTCCATTGCTACATCAGAAATTATCATACATAAAAACCTAGCAAAGTGTTCTTCTCAAAAATATTATGCCATTAAGGGACAAAACTTCTTCAGTTTGACCCCAATCTAGGACAGTAAATGGCTATTTTCAGGACAGTATATTGATTGTGTTACCCAAAAATCTGTTCGTCCTTACTTCTTTCATGTGTAGACTGCAGAACTTCCTTGTATAAATCAGAAGAGATGTCATCATTTTCTTTGATCCTGGTTGAGCAAAAATCCTTTGAAAACATTTAAGAAATACTTAAAATGTAGGAAAAAATACCTACCGACAAAACTATTTTCTATTTATCTAATATTATTATATGATGTTTAAACAAATTGCCTATGGCACTTCCGGTATCTCTAAACAAACAACTGAGAATAGAGATACAAGCCATATAAACATTAGGGAAGGCTATTTGGCATGAAAATACACTTTCACTTAAGCTGTAAAGAATATATCTTGTTTGACCTTAATTGAGTCTCCAGTGGTTAGTTCTGAGTCACTGGGAGAATGTAGCTTGGAATTTAATTTTGATTGACAAGTGGCCTCCCACTGAGGGAACACTGAGAAGTGCTGAGGAAGCAACATCTCATATGAGAGAGTTGGTCTTGTGGTTTTGTTTGCGACAATTAGGACAAACAAGAGACAGAGCAGATTAGAGGTTTGCACAAGTACTCCAAACAGGTTCAGGCCTCAAAAGACCCTCTGCCTGCTTTTAAAGAACATTCAGACATTGCTGTCGTGTTGGGCTCTTAAGGTGTGCTGACAGTAGGAGGGGGCTGAGAAGTTCAATTTGAAGATTTCCAAACTCAGCAGTTTCTCTGTATATGTCATCTCCTATCTGGGGTCCTGCTAATGCACAGTGTAACTGCCAGCAGGTGTAAAAGAGCATGTTGTACAAATGAACACTGATGTCTATGATGATGTGGGTTTGGCACTGAGGAAGCAGGCGTTTATATGCAGAAATGAGTGTGCATATGTCGCTATGGAAAGAGACCATGTGCTAACACAGTGTAGTGGACTTCATTTTGGCGGAACAGTTTAACGAAGTATCCACCTCCAGTTGTTTCTCCACAAGACGCTGTTATGAAACACGCTGAAGCAAGCTATCATGTCTCAGGACAGTTTTCTATGAATGTCTGAGTTTGTAACAGAAGTAAATTCCCCTGGTGCATGAAAGATTCTAGGTGAGCAATGTCGATGTCTTTTTTTACTAGTGGTTTTAAAGTGCATTTACTTACAACATGAGATTTGATACAGCAAGTAGCAATCTTCACAGAATCACACAGAATCACAGAATCGCTCAGTTGGAAAAGACTTGGAGCACTAGAGGACATTTGAGAGGAGCAAACAGAGAAGAGACTATGTTGTTGTATTCGTTTATGTAGGTAAGTTGGTTTGTCTATTCTTATAGCTTTGCTATATTATTTTTCATTGCTTTTGTGGGGGAAAAAAGTCATCACATTAAGGAGTTATGGAATTCTCTATGCTTTTCTTGGCAGGTTTTCATACAGCAACTTGAACCCACCTAATTTCAGTCTATCTTTAACATAAATCATCCAAAGGTCTTCAGAAAGACATAAGCTATTGAAAATACACAAAGTGCTCTTTTCCCACAAAACTTCAAACATAACAGCTGTTCTCTGTTTTTTTTTAATTCTTCTGAGAATGCATTGATTTGACAAGTTGTAATATGGATTGTATTTATTTAGTTCATATTCTGTTTTTAACAATTATTTCAATAACTACAGAAAATATTAGAATTTACACTTTGCACTTTACATTTTCTTTCCCACTCAATTGCATAAAGAAAAATAATGACCTATGATACCAACGTCCAAGAATATTTAATAAGAAAATATGTTCTGTCTTCCATAGTTTTGAATTTATTTAAAGGGATATTCATATTTGGCAACAATGCATACACAGATTGCCCAGCAAAAACAGAAATTAGGGGCACTATTTTCTACATATATTAGCATAAAACCAGTTTATGTAATTAGTGACATTATCAAACAACTGAAATACAGGAGTCAGAGCTGATGTTTCTTCCGCCTGATTTCTGTGGAAACTGTCTTTTGTGGTTAGCTCTTCCTGAATAATTGAAGGAAAATATTGACTTGACTTTATAGGCAAGTCATTCATCTGTCCTTCTTCTAAAAGGATAATCATGTAATTCCTGACATGAAATGCCAGACATTTACAGTTAGATTGTAGAATATATTGACAGTGTCATTCACAGAAGCTAAAATAGCTAAAACTATTTCCTATGCTAAGTATAGGGAAGTCTTCATATGCTAAAGCCAATGTAAGCACATGTCTAGGATATGGTAGACATTCAATTTCAGTGGAACCCATTTCGGCAAAAGTAGTTGTTTGCTTTTAGAAGGAGGTCAGATTTCTGTACTTCCATCGTGGTTAGTTGTCTGGATTTCCCGTAGACTTATTTGGAATAGGTCCTGTAGGAATATTGGTGTGTAGCATAGCGTAAGATGTATTCTAGCTGGTGGCTTACTTTCAGAAATAAATGAGATACCAAAACAAATAAGTAACAAATATTAATATAAAGAGAGCCACTTCATGGCAGCAATTAAGACTTATGTTATTTCTAGCACCAAAGTTCAATAAGCAATAGTGTTCTGCCTACTTATAGAGACTAATCTGTAATTCTGTAACCTGTGTTTACACAGTTAATGTAGGCTATTTGACTACATTAACACTTCTTAGGTATTTATAAATTGCTAAATACTCATCTAGGATTGTTTTCCCAAAATTTTTTTAAGACATTGGACAAAAGATTAATTCGACTTCACATTACATTTCTAGTCCATCAGTTTTGTTGTAGCAATGGAAGATATAGAAGTTAATTAGTACTTATGAGTACTGCTACTGTCATTTGCTATTTCCTCAAGAAGTAGTGTTTGGAAGATTTGAATGACTAGTCCTTATAGAGATTCTCAAAAAGATACTTCTGAAAGTCAAATTTGGGGATACAATTTTAGTTGTGAATTGGCTCAACAGGCCTCTCTAAACTGGGAATAAGATTATTTACCCTTCAAATTTATTATATAAACAGGAACAAATCCTTTGGAGTTGCTGCCAGCTCTTTAAACAGGACCAGGGAAGTGCCCAAAGCAGTTAATTGTTGCTGGTTGTGCCTCTTCCCATGAGTAGCTCTCATCAGAGTTTCTGATTCAGTATCTTTCCCAAACCTTGCAACTATTGCACACCTATCCTTTAGCAAGAGATTGATTGATTGATAGCAGCAGATCTACATGTATGTTCTTATGGTGGGTTGTAAAACAAACAAGTGCAATGTGGGGCAAGTGCAAGAAAATCTGCCTGGGAATTGGATGTGGGTCTGTAGGGTTTCTGGTGCTCTGGAGACATCTGCTTTTCAGGCAGATGCAGCACGAAAGTACCTCATGGAGTGTGGGTCTGGAGCCTGAGATTACACAGATGTTTTCTTACTGAAGATAGCCTTCATGACCAGTCTGACAGAGGACTGTAACTTAAGCAAGCCTGTATTTAAGCTTAAAAAAAAATAAAGGTTAGAAAAAAATCAAGGGAGGATTTAATTTTGTTGTTATTTTTGTTATATTTACTTACACTCTTAAACAGTGTCCTGAATGTGAAGATAAATGTACCTATATTCTGTGGTTTGTATAATTGTACATATATACAATCATATAACAAGGAAAGTACATGTTTTATATAAATGTGTGTGTGCATATGTATGTATGTATGCACACAGAGAATCTTGATATATATTACTAGCTATCAAGAAACATATTGCTATTTGTTTATTGGAATACTAGTACATTATTATTACATATCTCACTTATAGTTAAATCATTGTACATATCTTGAAGACACATATAATCAGTCATGTCTGTGAGAACAGTTTATAAAATGAAAGGAAAATGCTGGCAGAAATAGCTGTAATGGAAAGTTCAAGGTAAGACATATTCATTATGTTTGTTATGCAATTGTTGAATGTGTATATGGATATGTATTTACAAAATATATACATTGTCATTTTTTAGAAACTGCATGTTATGTTTGTTTCAATATTTAACACCATTGTTTTTAAAATTGGCAAGGACATACTGCTAGCATAGTCCCAAAATCAAGTAATTAAGACTTGATACTGAAATACCAAATGTATGCCTAATTTTGACATTCTTAGCATGAGTAAAATGCTTATTAATTATTCTTCTCTGATCCAGTGTAGAACTTCATCAAATGTCCTTCAGCCTTCAAAATAAAGCTTATAAGACTGACAAACAGGGTCATTAAAATCTAGTTGATTGAGTGGACCTTGGAGATCATCCAAATGAGGACAAGGTGCTTGCATAGTTTTGGAAATACAGTTTGCCCACAATGTTGTTTTCAACTTCGTGCATAATTTAAACATCAGATATGAAGAAAGCATTCCTTGTGTAAAGAACAGGTCTCTTCAAGAGAGGCTCTAATCCCACAAAAATTCATGTGCTTGATTTCATGCAACTGGAATTAGTTCTGCTGACTTCAGCAGAACAACACAGAGGTTTAGATTTATGTGATCTCTCTTTATAAGGTCAAGCACAATGTAAATAAAGAACAGAACATAAAGAATGTGCAGTCTTAGGAGGAGGAAAGAAGATTATCAATTTGAGCAAGGCCAAAATTTTATCATAAAGCCCGCTTCTTGAAACAGTATCCATCATAAACCAACTGGGATAGGGATTCTCTCCTCACTACTATTTATAAAGGATACTCCATTGGAAATTTCAGACATTTCTTTATTATTTTTATGTACCCTTTTCTCTCTTCTATACTGTAAATAATAATAAGCAGAATAAAAAGTATGGATAGTGTTACTGAACAATCTGTGTCGAACTCAGTAGAACCCAATATAGGAAAATTAATCAGAATTCAATACAAAGGAGAGTACATTTAGAAACAGTACTGTTCACAGCACCTCTATAAAATTGGTGCTCAAACAATACATTTCCTGAAAGAAGATCTGCATACTAATCGAGATTCAAAGGCTAGCAAGATGACTTTTAATCTAGTCTTGCTGTAGACTATTGGTGTCTTGATTTCATGGCTAAATGACATATAATGCAAGAGGGAAATACTGGAAATCCAATATAGTTTGGACACATAGCTTAGTAGTATAGAATCATAGAATATATTGGGTTGGAAGGGACCTTTAAAGATGATCTAGTCCAACCCTTCTGCAGTAAGCAGGGACAATGTTACCAGATCAGGTTGCTCAGAGCCCTAACAAGTCTGACCTTGAATATCTCCAGAAATGGGGCCTCCAGCACCTCTCTGGACAACCTGTTCCAGTGATCTACCACCTTCATATTGAAGAACTTTTTTCTAATACTCGACCTAAACCTACCCTTTTCTAGTGTAAAACCATTACACCTTGTCCTATTGCTACATGCCCTAGTGAACAGCTCTTCCCCAGATTTCTTATAGGCACCTATCAGGTATTGGAAGGTTGCTATAAGTTTCCCCCAGAGCCTTCTCTTCTGCAGGCTGAACAACCCCAACTCTCTCAGCCTGTCTTCACAAGAGAGGTGCTCCTGCCTTTTGAGCATCTGTGGCTCTCCTCTGGACCTGCTCCAGCACTTCAATGTCCTTTTTACATTGGGGACTCCAAAGCTGGATGCAGTACTCCAGATGAGGTCTCACCAGAGCAGAGTAGAAGGACAGAACAACGTCCCTCAATCTGCTGGCCACACTTCTTGTGATGCAGCCCAGGATGCACTTGGCCTTCTGGGCTGCAGATGCACATTGGTAGCTCATGTCCAACTTCTCATCTATTAGTACCCCTTTTCCTCAGGGCTGCTTTCCAGTACATCATCTCCTAGCTTGTATTGGTAATGAGGATTGTTCTGACCCAGGTACAGGACCCTGCCACCTGACATTGTTGAACCTCATGAGGTTCACCTGGGCCCACTTCTCCAGCTTGTCCAGGTCCCTCTGGATGGCACCTCTTCCCTCTGGCACTTTAACCTCACCATCCACCTTGGTATCATCAGCAAACTTGCTGAGGGTACACTCAATCCCACTGTCAATATCATTAATGAAGATATTAAACAGTACTGGTCCCAGTACAGACCCTTGAGGGACACCACTTGTCACTGACTTTTATCTGGACATCGAGCCATTGACAACTACTTTCTGGATGCGACTATCCAGCCAATTCCTTATCCACTGAACAGTCCACCCATCAAATCTATACCTCTCCAACTTAGAGAGAAGGGTGTTATGGGGTACGATGTCAAAGGCCTTGCAGAAATCCAGATAGATGGCACCCATAGCTCTTCCCTTGTCTACTGATGCAGTTACTCCACTGTCGAAAGCCACTAGGTTGCTCAGGCAGAACTTGCCCCTAGTAAAGTCGTGCTGTCTTGAATCACCTCCCTGTCTTCCATGTGCCTCAGCATAGCTTCCAGGAGGATCTGTTCCATGATTTTCCCAGGCACAGAGGTGGGGCTGACAGGTTGGTAGTTCCCAGGGTCCTCCTTTCTACCCTTCTTAAAAATGGGTGTGGTGTTTCCTTTCTTCCAGTCACTGAGGACTTCACCTGACTGCCATGACTTTTCAAATATCATGTAGAGTGGCTTGGCAACTACATCAGCCAATTCCCTCAAGACTCTGGGATGCATCTCATCAGGTCCCATGGACTTGTATATGTTCAGGTTCCTCAAATGGTCAGGTTCACTTATAGTGGGAGGGAATTCTTTTCTGCTTGGTCCCTGTCTTGTGGGCCATCAACTCCAGAGCTGTGAGAGGAGAGGTTGACAATGAAGACTGCAGCACAAAAGTTGTTGAGAACCTCAGCCTTCTCCTCATCTGTTGTTACCAGTTCACCACTGTTGCTCATCAGGGAGGAGACACTTTCTTTTCTGGTTGATATATCTGTAGAAGCCCTTCTTATTTTTCTTGGCATCCCTTGCCAAGTTCAGCTCCAGCTGCACCTTGGCCTTCCTGATCTCATCCCTACACACATGGGCAACATCTCTGTACTCTTCCCAGGATACCTGTCCCTGCTTCCACTGCCTATGTAGTTCCATCTTGCCTTTTAGTTTGGCCAGCAGATCTCGGCTCATCCATGCTGGTCTCCTGCCTTGATGAGTATCAAGTTTAGAAATACTGACCAATAATTAAAAATGTACTTCTTTATTCTTTTAGTGGAAAAGCTATCAATATCGCTCATCTAGATAGTAAGTTTTAAAAATTAGAATTCAGAGAATAGGATTTTCCATCATTGGTAAAATTCCAAAATTATTTTGATATTTTGCATATATTGTCTCATTTATGCAAAGTTCTATACATTTATTGACTTTCATTAAATGACTACTGCTAATATCTGTGAAAAGCATCTGCATTAATCTTTCCAAAATGAAACCTTGATTTTGAATGTAAAGCTATGCACACATCAAGTTCATTTCACCTACCATAAATGACAAATATTTACTAAAATCACCAACAAAGTGAAAGAAAAACTTTTGCAAGATAAGTTAAAAATCTAGATTTCTTGACAAATTCAATGGAACCAGACAATCTGTCACATTTTAGTTATTATCCTTTACGGGAAGTGATTTTATTTTTCTTTTATTTTTTAGCAAAATCTTGAATCACTTTGTACCAATAAAAACTATGACTCCCCATCTCACTTTCAGAGACACCAAGTATTCTTCCAATGGATCGTTAGTTTCTTTTTTCTCCATCTTTAGTTTTATTATTAAAATAAATGGATTTTTAAAATTATTTTTTGAGTCAACAAACTTATTTTCAGTCACTCCCACACTGTCTCTTATTATTATCTGTCTCTTGCGGCCTTAGGCACTTATTTTTGTATTCATATTTAACATCATAAGAGATCTTATCTAACCATTTTCTCAAGGAACTTTTATGTGGCATCTGTTATGCTGGAATGTTCAAAATACTTCTGAAAGAAGTGCCAACTATTATTTAATGCCCCGAGGGAATCAATATTTCTCTCTCTGGGGCACTTTTGAACATACCACCTGTGGATGCCATTTCCTGGTGTTTAGCTGTGTGCACTGTGCAGGTGAACACTTACATATCTTGTATTCTGAGAGTAAACTTTTAAAATGTTTTCCACTGCAATTGCTTTCTTAATAGTCTCTTGGGATCTGATCTGCCTATGTTACTAAGCATGAGCTGAGCTTTACATTGACTTCAGCAAGACTATCCTATGCTTAAAGTTACTCATGAATTAACTTGCTATCTGATATTGGAATTTTGATTACAATGATTTCAGTAGATAAGACATTTGGTAGAGTTGGAGACACAAGATAAATTTGCTAATAAAACATTTTAAGTAGAAATTCAAATGGTGACTGAAAATATCAGCATTAGGCCAAATTTTTCTCCTTCGTACAACCTAACAGAGTAGACTCTCTGGGTTCAGAATTTGTGTACTATTTGTACAATATCAGATGTGTTGAAAATAAACCAATAAATTACAAAATGTGATATGGAAAGTAAAAGTTTTTAGCATATTTCCTAATATCAGTGAATACAACTACAATTTCAAATGTTGAATTTAAATTAACTCTAGACAGTTAAAGTAATATCAGAAGTAGTGAATGTAATAAGTCAATGTTTGCTAAAGTCAGCAAGACTGTAGTCTTAGAAACAGAGGTTAAAAGTATTCACACTTCAGTCTTTCTTATTATATTCTGCATAGCACTGTGCTGTGCTACTTTACAGCTGCATTAAGTGCTAATAAAACTCCAAAAAAGAGGTAATTGCTCTACAGCTCCTTCTTTAAAGCTCACTCAAATCAATTTTAATGCAGTATGAAGATTTGCGGGAATACAATCTGTCTGATAAAGAAGGCAGAAAAGCAAAAGCAAGAGAAAAGTACTAGAACATGACATTCAAAAAGAGTATCAATATCTGTATAAAGTGATACCCAAAAACAATGTGGGGGGAAAAGTAAAGAAGTAGACTTGTACCAGAGAGTATATAACACAGAGACACACATTTGTGAAGCTTAGAAATTAGAAATTAGGAGAAAAATTAGAAATTAAAAGAAAAAGTGTGTAACACTGAAGGATGTCTTAAGTTTTCACCTCGTGACACACTACTGGAAAATACTTTTAACAAATTCTGTAAATCTTCCACAGTTTTAGATCCATGTAACTACTAAATCCACAAAATGCATCTACAGGCCACATAAATCAAAGAAGAATCAAGATTTTTAAAATTTGTCTTCTTATCACTTCTAAAGAATTCTGTGGATCCATTATTCATCTATAGCAGTGTTATAGTATCCAAATGTAAAAAGTGCAAATATTTCAGTGCTTTGAGCAAGTTTACACTTTTTTTTTTAAACCTGGGCACTTTTAGTGATTTCTAAGCAGTAAAAGTACTTCATTGAGATGCTTTGAGTCATTTTTTTGTTCAAATAGTGTATCTGTATCTGCAGCTATTCAGTTTTCACATTTCAAAAATTACTACTTCCTGTAGTAACACTACAAAAAGTAGTGTTATAGAGCCCAATATAGCACAAAAAACGAAGTCCATGCTTGTGGACAACAATGAATAACTTTGGCTATATTAATATTTTCTATTCTATTTGTGGTAACAACCATCAATTCATCTTTTTATTTGCTACTTATTTATTATCCATAGCATCCTTAACACTGTTCAAAGAGACAAACCTTAAAACAGATGAAGTTTTTATTCATCAAAGATGGTACTATTTATGTTATATAACACTTCATTTTCAACTGGCTTTTGTTCAGTTTTTCTACTTTGTATAGAAGCCAAAGCCTGAAAGCAAAAGAAAAGAAAATGGCAACCTTGTCCTTAGAGTTAGAGATTAAACATTTAGCTGTTAGGCATGATGAATTAAATTGCATTGCAATTTTGTGTCCTAGTGAATTATTAAACATTGTCCCATCTCAATGCCACCTCAGTTTTTGACAGCAGACATGAAGACTTTTTTTGTTTATGTGTGTTTCAGAAGATGAAAGGATCTTGACTTCCTAAATGCAATGAAGCATATTCATCCCTCAAGACGCCATGGATATTTTACCAGTGGAGTAGCATACAACCAGTACCATGATGTATTCTTGTCCAGCTTTAAGAAATAATGTCAGAGTTGCACTACATTTGAAGTAGAGGAGAAAGTACCATTGCCTATATAACGTCCCAGATCTTTAAAAACAAGGAACCAAATGGCTTTGTGATGCTGACAGTTAACAAGAAAATTCTCCTTTGATTTAACATTTGCAATTTCAGTGCGATATTACTTGTAAATGAAATAACATTAAAAAATATGCCTCTTCAAATGACTGGTTGCCTTGTTCTTCGAAGGTACACATGTATATCAAGAGGTTTAATACATCCACCCTAATCAGGGACAGTGCTATTCGACCTTGCTAGGGTAGACAGCAAACATTAGAGAGGCTTTTCAATGACCATTGGAGCTGACAATATGTCCTGGTTAAATGTAGAAGTTAATATTCTCTGAAAGTGTAACAATATTAGTGTACCTGCAGTACCTGAGGCACCCATTTCCACATTGTTTTCATTGAGGAGACATTGTCTAAACACAGTCTAGTGAGAAAATGATTTTCATAGCCTACTGAAAACATCCCTTATGAGATCAAACTTTGCTAGCCTTAGGAGCCTTAGTATATTTTAAATTATCCTAACATTAATTCTAATCCAGTCTTCCATTACACTCCACTTTCAGAAATTACCAAGTTTGGCCACTGTATTTGGAGCCAGATTGCTGCCCCTCTACATCTATGTGCATCTATTTTATACAGGTTTATTTTATATGGATTTGAAATGCTGAAATAGTGTGGGTTCACAAAAGGATACAGAAACAAGTTTTTGCACTGGTTTTGATTTATCCAGAACTTCACCAGGTTTGCCTTAAGTGCTGGGTTCAAAGCAAATTTCAGTGATGCCTTCCAAATTTGATTTGGATTAGATCCGAAACCATAAATCCTTCATCTTTTGTACACAGGTATTAGAGTACTCTCCTATGCTCTGCAAGGTGGCACACTCAGAACTCAGCCCAGGTTGTTTGTAAGTTTGTTTGAAGCAAGGCCAAAATCTGGGGCTGTAATTAAACCAGACCTAGGGCAGATTTAGCCATAACTTGCATTCAGTTGTGAATGATTTGCAGAATCCTAGGAGGTGGTATTAGACCTTACCATCACTTTACTTACCCATCATTAGCAGGAGGCATGAAAGAGGAAGTCCCGCTGGTCTGATTCTCTCTGGTAGATGTAAATGCACTTTCTTCTGGGCATCTAAAACATGTTCTTAGTGAACCTCTTTTAGAGGAAAGATTAGTCTTAAACAGAAAAAAAAATGCAGTTGCATCTGGTTTTGGATTTAATAAGTGACATCAGAATATGAGTTAAGATAAAATCCTAGAAATAAAGAATGCATCTTAATGACTTTCCTTCCTTATTCCCTGTCTTTTTGATTTGTAGTTACAGCAATAAAATTCAGCATTTTTGAATATGTAAACATACACTTTTGGTTTTAGGTGACATCTTTGACCATCTCAGACTTAATATTTTCATTACTCTACTATGACCTTTTTCTGCTTGTGGTAAATACTCTTATTACACAGAGACAATGAAAGAAATTAAATACTCTGTTCTGTAATACTTGTCCTTTAGTGCTAGATTCTATTACTTAATACAGAATAACATAAAAATAGGTGGTTTTGAACATAAATTAGATACCATTCAGTATAATTTAATGTACCATACATTTATGCAGAAAACATCCATTTTCCTCATTTCAATTTCAGCACCAGCCAAGCATGCACATATTTTTTTACTGTATTTAATTTTAATTTTATATCCAGTTGAAGTGAAAAAGTATCTAGTCATTTTTTCCAGAACACTGATCCACATCCATGTTTTCTGTCTTAACTGTGTTTGAGCTTTCCAACACGAGAAGGCTCCATGGCAACTCAGTGTATGGCAACAGATGTGAGGTCACATAGAGCCTATAGAGTGAAACCTGAAGACAATGGAAAAAACTCTTTCAAGTCAATACACTCGGGCAATTTTCTCAGCTTCACAAAAAAAAAAAGAAAAAATGCAAACTTTAAAGCCATTAAATGCAAAAATACAGTTAAGTAATCACTGAAAGATACAACCATTTTTCCTGTCAAAAGGCAGCATTTCAGAGTCCTCTCCTCTGTCTTACCTTCCCTTCTTCTTCCTCTCTCAGAATTCATCTATTTCAAATTGTTAGTGCTCTATTCATCTTAGAATGGCTTGTTTGGGAAAATTGAAATTTTGGCTACAGAAAATCATCTCCACTTAAATAAGGAAAAATATCAGAAGTCTTAACAGCTGTCAAAAATATAACAGACCTCAAACTATGTAAGCAACTTTTCTAAAGAAGCTGTACATTCTTTCATCATACAGTTACTTTGAAGTTCTCGCTGCAAGATCTCTTACTATTCAGAATATTCAGAAATGTAAAATGAGGTTTAATGTTACCAGTCATTAAGTCTATGAGTTGTCTTTCAGAACTTAGTTTATCTCCTATGTGGTAGATTCTTTGAAACAGGCCAATAAAACTCAGTCACAACTGCAGCACCATTTTATTTCCTAAAACCGCATTTTTTATAAAAAGGTAATCTGAGTTTAAATTTATATTTTAGTTTTGTGTGCATTCTTGCACTTATGTGTTAAATTGCCTGTAAGATCATTTGCCTATCTGTAGTTCCAACATGTATATAAGTGATTTTATCTTTTTTTTCTATGTTGCTTTGATACATGCTGAGGGTTTTTTACCTGATGTCACAATTGTATTCACATAATATTTACCTGACACATTTAGCATCCTTAGAAAGTTTTAGGCAACCTGCTCTTCTTTGCACCAAATTATATGTCAATTTTATGACTGGAACCTTGCATTTCAGATAAAGAAGACCATTGCAGGTCCTTGGGTCAATAAGTAAGCAATATTTGGATCTGGATGGAATTTATTTAGTGCAAAAAGACCAGGAAAAACCTTTGAATTATTGAGAGATCTCTTCTAAAGCGATCAGATGCTTCTGTTACTTCTGAAGCAGTAACAGACAGTTAAGAGTAAAGGAACAGCAGTGACAGCATCACAGGAAGACTTTGTATTATCCCACAGATGAAAATAATATAGTCCTATAAGATGCAACAGGCATTAAGTCTGTATTGTTCGTGTTAGGGTCACTCAGTTTCTCTCAAGAGAGACCTCGTTGTGCAGATGTAACATACTGATGATCCCAGTCTCTCTGAGACCTTGCCAACGATCCTAAATATGCTTTCCCCACAAAGGATTATTTCTGCTTCACTAATACTCCAAAAATGGGAAATTGTTGTCAGAATTAATACAGCTGTAAACAATAATAAAATTTTTCTATTCCCATATTGTTTTCAAAAAAGGAATGCAGAATTGTCCTGATAAGGCACAGGCTCTTTTCCTTTGGACTTATCCTAGTTTCAGGAAGTGACTACTGATCTTCTGCACATCACTATTAACACTAGTTAAGAGTAGAGCACTAAGAATATCCTTCTGAATTATTTGCCAATGGCATACCAGAAGCTGTTTGACAAATTATGTTACATTTGTATACAAATAATGATCCCTGGGACTTGCAATTTACTGTACATCTTCACATGATTTAGAAATATATAAAACAAAGTTGCTTCCATTGTGCCTGTTTCCACATTTCAACACGAGTTATTTTCACTAGAAAGACATTCTCTGCTCAAACTCTCACAACAATGTTAGGCCTTCTAGAAAAGTGAGACAGGCAACTCAGCTTCTGACACTTTGTCCTTCTCCTCCACCCCCACG
Organism: Mesitornis unicolor; assembly: GCF_000695765.1. Taxonomy (NCBI): domain Eukaryota; kingdom Metazoa; phylum Chordata; class Aves; order Mesitornithiformes; family Mesitornithidae; genus Mesitornis; species Mesitornis unicolor. The sequence continues at coordinate 29,882 of NW_010165761.1, read as the reverse complement.
TCAGCATGAACAATTCCAAATCCATGTACCAAGTGGCAACTGAGGTAACGAAAAGGAACAGTTTATTTTCTAGAAATGTAAATCTTCCATACTAAACCTATGTTAAGCCTCAGAAACCTCTAAATTTGCTGCTGATGTTTCAGAAATGTAGACATGTACATAATTTTGTCAGTCTCTAATGCTTATGAATAGACTACTTAAAGTTTCATCTGTTTATAGTTTTCATAAATAACAAACAAATGTTCAAATATGTAAGACTGAGATCTAAGCTAATTCTCCAGGCTGAACTAAGCTGCTCAAGATGTTACGAGTAATGAACTGTGTGGGAAAGATGCGAAAATCCTGGGAAGAGATGGAAAGATTCAATTCCTTGCAGAAGAGATCTCAGAATATGAAGAGCAATGTAAGCAAGATTCAGAAGTATTCCTATTCAGTGCTCAGAAAGGGATTGGGAAAACACAACTCTTAGTGTAAGTCTGTAATTTTATAATTGTAGATGATATAAGCAATCACTCAAGTATCTGTATCTGTATTTTTACTGAAATTATGGAATGCCACTTTAACTATTCATCTTCTATCACTTATCCTCAATTATTACAATATAACTATACATCATACCAAGATTTACTACCTACCCCCATTGGAATGAATCTTACATTGGTAAGAAAGCTGTTTCAATATGATAATCTCTACCGACTGGTGAAACAAGTTCAAGAAAATGGACAAAGAATCATAATTACCATTCATCATGATGTGAAAGAAATACAGCATGTTCTGAAAAAAATGAAAAGGATAAAGAACATCGCTGGTGGGATACCTTATTCAGATGGTCACCACCACCAACAGGAACTTTGAATCTAATGCTTCATCCAGTTGTGACTTCATTAGCTCTATCACTGTTTTGCTAATTGCTCATAATCATTCTACATATAAATGAAGCAAATATTCTTTGTTCATCATGTGAAATCACCCAATAATGTACAAAACATGTAATTAATAGTTATATTCTACACTAAAAGCTGTTCACTTATGGTGGATCTGCAATCATGTCAATGTAGTATATAACTAACATTGATTACCACACTCAAATTAAACAGCTTATCAAATAATTGGACTCTTATTACTGATCTCCAATACATCACATATTTATGACATAGAGGCAAGAGGTAACTATACTACCACTTGATGAGTTGACAAAGTGGACTACAGTCACAGGGTGGAGTGTGATGGATGCACTCAAGCCCTTAAACAAACTAGCAGTAGTCTGGTACAGACTTGAGGTAAAGGCCTCAGCCATAGCTGTGCCAAGATCTCCTCTAGTTTCAGCATCTTCTCTGAACACCCACAAAGGAGCAGAGCGACACAGTGAGCATCGATGTATATGAGTTTGGAACACCGATCGTGTGATTAATACATGAATAGTGTTGACTTTACCAAGACTTGTTTATCAAGGAACAAATAAAGTTGTGGGTACAAGGAGTTTCATGTGTATTTTTTCCAACACATGTAATTTGACTACTAGCCAACTACTTTATTCCACAAATATAACAGCCTAAATGAGACTTTTTGGAGCCCTCTCTGCTAGGTTCACTCTGAATGTAGTCACTCAACAAGAGGGTCCTCCTTACCCTTTTTATCTCCAGTCTCTGTGTGAATCATTCTAACTTGATTCTAACCCAGTTTTCCATTGTATGTTTCTTCCCCACAGTAATTAATAAGGTGAACCTTGACATCAAACTTATTGAACCCTGATACACCACTGCTAAACTTTGTTAAATTCCATAAGATTTATGGAACACACAACAGCATCAACCACAGACAGCTGGGGGAAAACTTCAAGAAACAAGACTATATTTAGGGAATCAGTAAGAACAAGAAGATTAAGTTCCAGCAATTAAGAAGTGTGGGGAACTGATTGCAAATATCTCAATACTCGACCCTACAGAAGTAGGGCAAACACTGAAGATTTCAGACAGTAAAATTAAAACAAAAATTTTGCTTTTTCACACCTCGAGTTATACTCCAGTTTCTTCTTCTTTTTCAAGAGAGACTGTAGACACAGAGGTAACTTGTGGACCTGGTAGTACTATCTGCTATAGAAACTGCCTTTTGCTTCCACTGCAAAACTTTGTCTTCAACATTCATAACTTTGTTGAAATTCTTCATTCTGGAGTCATATATTCACATTTCTATATAAAACTTAATTTTTTTGTTTCACAACAGTGTTTTGTGGAGGAATACAGGGAAAAGGCAAATATATGTAATAGAATTGCTAGAAGGAGGATAAAGAAAATGTCTCCTGAGCTTAAAAAATGTGCTAATGTATTTTTCATTAAGAAAAGTTCTAGCCCTTTCTTGCTTAAGAATGGAAACTCAAAGTTTTGCAAAGATGGACTGTCTCTGTGAGAGTTTTTTAGTGGTTGGTATGGGGGTTTTTTTGTTTGTTTCACTATGCCTGTGCATAAGAAACTTATGATTTTCATCATAGATAATTTTAGTTCCAAGAAATGTATAAGAAGAGGATGTACTTGCTGCCTATAAATCATTAGATAAGCAAAAAGAGAGCTTTGTCAGTTTATAGACTCAGCTAGTCCAAGAAAGATGAGTCTGTACTGACTCTGATCTCACTTTATCAGAAAATAAGATAATTGCCAAATCACTCAACATGGGCAAGTATTTTCAACCAAAATTATTAAATATAAACAGAGTCAAACTATAAAATAGAAAGCAGAAGCAATCCCAGCGTTTTTGAGAGGTTAGCAGTGACCTTATTCCTTCACCAGCCCTCCCTCTGGGACCAGAGAGCACCAACGGATACAGTGGAAGCTTTGAGGAAAAAAAAAATTGTCATTCACCCTGTACAAGCTCAATAGGAATAGGAGCAAGGGAATCTTACTTCTCTCTCTCCCACCAAAAAGATAGCAGAGCTATTTTGTCCTATCCTTCCTGTGGAAGGCTGATGATAGGGAAAAGGGGATATGTTCCTTTTATCCCTTGGAGTGCAGGTCTGCTACATTTCTGGCAGATTAGGTGGAGAAGTAAGGAAACAGAATGCTTACAGAGAATGGAGTTTTTACTAGAGTGAGGTTTCTCTGTGGAGAAATGATGTTGCAAGGAGCCTAGATTTTGTTCTAAACTTTTTGGTTTTGAATTTACTCTATCAAAGCTTGGTGATTGGAGTGAGTTCGGAGGCACTGATTTCTGAACCGGCATTTCCATTTGTACACTGACTTGGCTGCTGCCTTGTACCTATGACTGAAAATGCTGGCACAGACATCAAGGGACAGAGTAGGCTGGCTGACTCTCAAAGCATATGAAAAGCTCTCATGTGAGACATACAGATAAATATGAATTCACAGTGCAAGGCATGCAGACACTCGCACCCCTGTGTGTGAGACAGGCAAGAAGATCCTTGTGAGCCTAAGATAAAGGAATCACAAAGAATTCCTTACATTAAGAAATTAATACTCCTTAAGTTAAATTTAGCCTTTGTTTATTGACCATCTCCATGTTTGAGAAAAACAAACTGGCATTTTCCTATCTGAAAGTCTGGGAAGCATCGATACCAACCTGACTACCTCACACTGCTTGCAAGAGTATTGGACAGCTCTACTGAGTGGAAGGAGATTTTGGAGGAAGTGTCACATAAACTCTAAATGGTAGCATGAAGTATATAGTTTACAAAATATCTAATTATATGTTTTGTAAATGTCCTTCAGAGGAAGTACATCCAAAGATTATAGCATTATGTGAGTTAGGCATTTGGAATTTATACATTTTTATCGGCCTTCTCAATATATCCATTAAAAAGAAGTGAAGAAAGTACATTATTTTTTTCACCTTCAATTCACTCTACCTTTGTATTGAGTTTAGATGGCAAGGTTTTGATAGAGGGGGGGTACAGGGGCGACTTCTGTGAGAAGTTGCTAGAAGCTCCCTGGCCAGTGTCAGCCAGCTCCAAGACAGATCCGCAGCTAGCCAAGGCCAAGCCAATCAGTGACAGTGGTAGTGCCTCTGGGATACCATTTTTAAGAAAGGGGAAAAATTTATGCACAACAGCAATTGCAGCCACAGAGAGGAGTGAGATTATGTAAGTGAAAAACTCTACAGACACAAAGGTCAGTGAGGATGGAGGGGAGGGATGTACTCCAGGCACGAGAGCAGAGATTCCCCTGCAGCCTATAGTGAAGGCAGACCATGGTGAGACAGGCAGTCCCCCTGCAGCCCATAGAGGTTAATGGTGGAGCAGATATCCACCTGTAGCCTATGGAGGACCTCGTGCCCAGAGAAGGCTGTGACCCCATGAGAAGTTCACACTGGAGAAGGCTCCTGACAGGACCTGTAGACGTGTGGAGAGGGGCCTACTCTGGAGGAAGTTTGCTGGCAGGACTTGTGACCTCATGGGGGACCTACACTGGAGCAGTCTGCTCCTGAAGGACTGCATTCCATGAAAGGGAACCATGAAAGACTTCAACATGTGGAAAGGACTCGCATTGGAGAAGCTCATGGAGGACCATCTTCTGCAGGAAGTACTCCATGCTGGAGCAGGCAAAGAGTGTAAGTAGTACACCCCATGAGGAGGATGGAGCATCAGAGCCAACATGATGAACTTACTGCAACCCTCATTCTCCATCCCACTGCACTTCTCAGGAGAAGTAGGCAGAGAAAATCAGGAGTAAAGTTGAGGCTGTGAAGAAGGGAGCAGCAAGGGGAAGGTGTTTTTAAGATTTAGGTTTATTTCTCATTACCCTCTCTGATTTGATTGGTAGTAAATTAAATTTGTTTCCAAGGTCAAGTCTGTTTTGCCCATGATGGTAATTGGTAAGTGATCCCTAAGGACAGGTCCTTATATCAACTCAACAACCTTTTGTTATATTTTCTGTCCCCTGACTAGTTGAGAGGGAATGATAGAGCAGCTTCGGTGGACACCTGGCATCCAGCCAGTGTCAACTCACCACAACCTCTTTAGTGTTTGATAACATGGCCAACTGTTCCTGGGGTTAGTGTTTGTGAGGACTGGCTGTTCATGGCTTTTTCCATGAAGCTTAAGGATCTTAAATCACCTGAGTATATATGAGGTTACAGCAATAAAATCAAGTGAAGCCACTGCACAGTATTTTGGTTCTTAACCTACTTGTGCTCGCTGTCTGCTCATGTTCAGCTCTTTTGTTGTGCTGTATTTATATTTTAAGGTTTTGCTGTAGAAGTATTGGTGTCCCTGTCATAGAAAATCTTTTCATTCTTTATTTTCATGTCTCCTAGGCTGTGACTACAACTTCTAGCATTCTTAATTAAAAAAAAAAAAAAGAAAATAAAATGTTTAGTTGTTTGTTGTTGTGGAGTTTTTTCCATAGGAAAACCGCAGGAACTGGCTTGACACTGATAGGGACACCAGAATTTGAAGAAAAATGAAAAGTTGCATAATTTCCTTAATTTTGTGGAAGTGAATACTTAAAAAGTAGATATTAGCAACGCTGAATGCATCATTAACCATTTTCCCTTATCCTTTTACATATGGATTGCATATATTGTTTTGTTTTACTAAATGATCTTGCTTGTGTGTTGAAAAAGTTGGGAAGAAATTTGAATACTATTAATACATATTTTCACTGATTTAACAGCTCTGTACTTGAAATGGTGAGTCAGGCACACAATATTTATTTGTCCACATTTACACCAAATATTTGCTCTCATAGACAAGAAGGCGCTCTTCCAGAGTATCTATTCTCCAACTGTGTTGCTGCTTTTGTTTCTGAATTCTTTTTGCCATACAAATCTTTTTGCAGATGTTGCTTGTAAAATTGGCTTGGATGCTGCTCAATTCAGAGAAATTACATTTTACAACAATTCACAATTCTTTCATCTTTAGAACAAAATTGATTTATTTGTGTTTAGATTGGACTATTTTGTTAATAATCTATAGTCAATATATCACAGGACTCTCATAGAAATAGTTTTCAGCTTGCATAGCAATGATTTGAAGAACTCATGTATTTCATTATTGTTCTCCTAATTATTTGTTTGTAAAAAGTGAATGCAATTTTATACATTGGGCTTCATTTCAATCATAATATAGGATCATTTTCTGTATTTTTAACCTATTAGATTTTGAAAAACATAATAACTTCTAAGTGTCATCTGGATGTAATCCATATTTACTACTATTAGAAGGTCTTTTAGTATATAGAAGCACTATTATAACAAAGTAACTTATTAATAAATTCTGAAAAATCTGATCAAGAGCATTTATATTAATTTTTTTGACTAAAAAAAGGTTTCTACTCCTTGCCTTCCAAGTGTCATGTTTCTTATAAGATGCTCATTGACATTGACAAGTTTTGAACTTTGTTACCAGTTTTGAGACACATAATGAGTACATCTTTACTGATGCCTATGATTTTCTGTAGAGACAGCAAAGACAATGCTGAACAGAAAAAAAAAAAAGAACTGGAAAATTAATTCTTACTAAACTCTGTTCTGTGTAACTCTAGTTTCTGGTACTCAAACTAACTAAAAAATAGAGCTAAATTTGATATTTTTAAACTGCACCACAAAGGATAAACATTTAAATATCTGTACAAAGCCTATTGAAGCCTATAGGCAGTTTCCTGATAACATAGTCTCTGAATATTGATTTATTTACAGATGTTGAGAGACTGGGCCTTTCAGGCACTATTGAGGAAACAATTCAGACTATGTTTGGGTCTATCATCCCTGTTGAGAAAAGTAGTTCAAGCATGTAGGTACACACATAATGTATGTTAAACACATCCCTGAATTAGGACAGCTTCCACAGGATAGGTCCTAATTGCAATTAAATATTTCTTACTAAGATTGGAAGGGTAAATAAACAAAAATATTTTCTAACTGAGGCAATAAATATCTGTTTCTTCAAGTGAAAAGAACTATCCCAATTGGATCCTACAGCTATGTTGCAT
>NW_010165761.1:21692-22913 GCF_000695765.1 Mesitornis unicolor | reverse complement strand
TCCCTAAATGACATTTATTATCCCTTCTATTTACAGTCTGTCTTAAACTGTTTTTCTATCCATGTGTGTTTGGTGTCATGTTCAGATTTTTTTAATTTTACAGGTAAAATTTTGTCATCCTACATCAAAATGCTTTGGGTAATTTTTTTGTTTTCCACTCTTTATGTCATTGTTTGAATAAACAGCAGCTTTGTCTGTGCAGCAAGATGTGTTCTGTAGAGAACTAAGATGTTTCCTGTATCAGTTTTCACTTTGTTTCAGTTACAAGTGGGACAACTGAAAGATGTGACTGAACCATTTATTCCTCTTGACTACTCCCCAATGGATTCTGCACTATAAAAATTGGAGAAAGAATAAGGAAAAAATATGGCATTTAGATATTAAATTTTCATTTTGGCTGGGTTTGAATTAACTGAGAAAAAAAATGGCATGTCATTTGGCTGTAAGTGCTTGACTGAATGTTCACTCTAATTCATAAATTGAGTATTTCAGAAGCAATTCACTGCAAAATAACACATTAATGGAATAAATCAGCAAGACAATATTGCCTAAGCCACTGAAGTCTGCGGGCAGGAGAAATGACTAAGCTTGGCAGACTGAGTGTGAGCAAAGAGGATTGGACACAGACCTGGCTGCACACATAAAGCTTGCTGCAGCCCTGCCCAGTACAAGTGCCATTAGGCTTGTCTTGTGTGTCAAAGACCAAAGGTTCAGAACTCTGTTGAGATGGCAGAACCCCACCTCCAAGCACAGAAACTGTTACATAAGAACTTGGCATGGGCAGTAAGCTGCCGAGAAGACCTCTGAGCCTCACCAGGAAGAGAAAGGAGTGAGTTTGGAGATGACATGTTGCCTCAGCAGCACTCAGACATTCTTCTAGCTCCTCTTTTCTAAGTCTTGATTGATGGCTTGCCATAGGTCTTGCTGTGCTCAAGCATCTCTCTGCAGAACATGGTCTTCCAGAGCTTGTGTTGTGTGCTGAAGACAATAGGAATGGGATCCCACTGAGGAAAACACCTCCCAGCTTCAAGTCATTGACTTCCCTCAGGTTCCACCACACCAGATGGACTCCTTGAAGGTGACCTGCTTTAGGAGACCACCCCAGGCTCAGAAGGGGCAGATGAGTAGACTGTTGGAAAGAATTGTTGCTGAGTCCCTCCATTTATTAAAAAGGGAAGACCCCAAACCCACAAGGATGTCCTGTTGCTGTTCTGAGTTGAG
>NW_010165761.1:1402-21661 GCF_000695765.1 Mesitornis unicolor | reverse complement strand
GCAGGAATGACTTGACAAGTTCAGGAGACTCTGCACATAGGTTTGTAGAAAGAGTCTCATAGCATGCAAACAGTTAGTTGAAGTGTTAAAGAGCTACAGTTCTCACTGGAAAAGCTGTAAGAATGATAAGAGATGCTGAAATGAACAGTCCTATTCAATTTTTTTGTGTACTGGAAATCGACACAATTTATCAGTTTTTAAAAAAAAAAACAAACCCAAACCAAACAAACAAACAATTACTAAAAGAAGTATGAACCTAAAAAGTTAATACTGAAAAACCTGAGACATCCAATTCACTTTCTCAAAAAAAATTTTTGTACATATAAAAATATTTCTTTCCATTATGGAACAATGTAACCCATAGTCTTTACTTCTACCAAATTAAGTATAGTTTTGATTGGAGCGTATTATATGACTAGTGTTTAAAATGGTACCAAGGTTTCTGCATATTCATGGCTACATGTGACAAGTGATATTAAAATAATCGACTATGATGTCTCAGTTTTTTCCAGTCTCTGATTACATTCGTTGATTCTGATTGAAGCACTGTGACTCTAAGCATGCCAAGTTTACCCACCCAAGAAGTTAGTACCCTCTGTCGGAAGAAGAGGCAATGGCTGTGAAGTGTGGAAGTGTACTCACCAGCTTCATCACTAAATAGTCTCAATAAAGCCCAGAGAGATCTAGCTGTGTGTTAGAAGGCCTGGGTCCAATGCTGTAAAAACTGCACTCTCCTTACATGAATGGCTAAAGAAAGAGGAAATAATTTGTGCTCTTAGCAAAGAGATGTTAAATTAAGTTCTCAATATTTATCTCAAACAGTAGGCCCACATAAGAGCTCCTGCCAGTTCATATATTTCAATTCTAATCCCTTTCTACCACTATATATAATTTTCTTTTGCTGTCAGTACCCAGGAGATTTATAGAACTAAGTCCTCCCAACACAAATGAAACTTGTGCAGGGATATTTCTTAGCCATTTATACTTGACAAGATCCTACAACTGCTTGCCATATATGGGGTATCTGTGCAAAACAAGGATTAAAATTATTTATTGCACCTTTTTTTCTTCAATTATTCTTCCTATTTCTTAGTCAAAAGCTACAAATGTATTTATTAGTATAGAATCTCCATAAAAAGAGTTGTTCATTTCTTGGATAATACATTCTCAGAAATCAGTGCAATCAGAAGATGGCATTTTTATTTTGATAGCTCGAAACAAAAAATGGTCAACATTATTGAACAGGTTTATTAAAGATATTGAACACAAATTCCATAATATCATAAATCCTTGATTGCCTTTCAATTTAGATCCTGTTTTATCAGAAAACTCAGGTAATCTTCTCAAAATCTGCATTACAATATGAAGAGATTTTTATATAACTGCATTTGTTGAAAGATGTGTATTTTCTTCAACTAGTTCATCCTTTCATGCGTTCAAAGACCTGGAATATCTGTCTCTGAAAGGAAAATGGCTACAGGTAATCTTTCTGTGTGAACTTCTGAAAACTACAGTGTCAGATAGAGTGATAAAACCTTGCATTTTATTGTGCTTCACAAAACAGGAAATTTCTCTGTGAAGCCAAAGGTCAATGTATTTAGCAGCAAAATGAGTAAGCAGAATTTTAATAGTTCACCACTGGGTTTCATTAACTCGGAAGGTGACTGAAAGAAGTTGTGCTGCTTAAACCCTTTCATTGGACTTGAATGAGGCATATTAAAAGCCTGACAGTGCAAAATATATTTACAGTACCTGCTTGCAGCCTTGAAAAATCATCATGCTTTAAGAAGTGTTTTATTGCAGTTACTTATAACCTGTGTCCAACTGTTGCATTATGAATGCCATTGTAAGGCAGCATTGCAGAATTAGTCGAGAGAAAGATACTGCTCTTTGAGCCAGGCACTTATGGCTATTGGCTCCTAATAAATAAGTGAAGCACTTAGAAGTGTATGAAAGGCAGATGCCAACAATAAATGTTCAGTTTTTAAATACATGAAGATAGGTTCAATGTAAGTGTAATGCTTTCAGAGACTGAGGGTTTGTTTTAAGTTGCTCAGCAATAAGGTGCTTCAACAGATGTTTTGATAGCTTTGAATAAACCTAAAGAAATCCCTAATATAACCTTCTGAGGTTCTCATTGAGACCTGTTAGTGCCACCTTACCCTAGACGAGCATGGTCAGCTTCTTTCTTAACTACAGGCATTTGCTTAGGATGCCTGTACTTGGGGACATCACATTGAGTTGGTTACCTTATTCAAACAGAGTCCTTCTTTGAAATCAAATTTATTGGATTTGTTTTTGTGTTTGTTTGTTTTGTGGGTTCTGAAGCATAATTTTGTAGAATAACCTGCAATTCTTGCTGCAAATTCTGATATTATGGCATTTCACTCTGTAAAAAGTCATGTCTACAAGGTTAAAATAGAGCAAAACACTCAGGTGGGAGACTATTAGCATCTTATGAAAGAAAAGCAGAAAAGAATTAAATGTGAAAGTTTGTGATATTTGCAGTGGTAGTCTGTAAATCAAGGAAGCAAAGGCACTTCCTTAAACACATGGCCATGCTTTGATTTTTTTTCTCTTGCTCCAAACAACAAACAGAAGAGTGGAAGGATGGTGCGTGTCTGGCACAGTATCCCCTGCCCTATGATTTTGTTGGCAGGCTAACTGCTGCGACTGACATCAGCGGCAGGTCAGGTAGCTTACAAGAGAAGAGCACTGAATCTTGGCAGTCCACCCAGTAGTAAGGACACGTTTCTAGTTTAATTAGTGAAATAAAGTAGCAAAGCACTCATTTTCCCCAGAGAACCTTAGAGTAAGTGACTCACAAGATCACCGTTGCAGCTTACATCATCATTTACAGTTAGAAAGGTTGAAGACCACTGTCTTTTTTGTGCCATGCTCTACTTCTGGAAACAGCAACTTAATTCCCCTAAGAACATTGTTAAAGTATGGTTACGGAAACACACAAGTAAAAGGGAACTGCTATCTTGTTTACAAAAAGGTTGCAGGGAAGTCTTTCTGGAGATTCATTTTTAAAGAAAGCAAAGCAAATAAATAGACAGCTCCCACGTACGCGTACACTTCATTCTTTTTTTGTTTTACCATTACGTTGCACTGATATTTAAGAGGAAGAGCTTTTACAGAACAAAGGCATTTGAAACTTTAGGTAATCTTGCTCAGCCTAACTTCTGTCAAACCTATTTTTAACTTCCAGATGAGGGGGGTTGGGGGGGGAAAGGAAGAAGGAGTTACAATGTGATTCTGATCACAGGAGCTATTTGTAGGTTATAGCAATCTCTCTGCTTCTCCCAAATTGTCCTCTGTTTTATAAAGTCACACTTCTGAAAATTTGTAGGCTGGTGCCCATTTTATTGCTTTTTCTTTTTTTCTTGACAAATTACTGTATCTTCCCACACAGTTGATTTACTGCTTAAAACACACTTACGGTGATGTGATATTTTGTTTTAGCTTGTATTTCCTAGGTATATATTCACACAGTGAAAGAATCAGATTAGACTTGTGAGTAAATATGACATAAAAAATTAACATACTGCTATGTTTGGATGGCTGGCAGAAGTCATGAAAATTGAGCTGCTAATGTAAACAAGTTGATTGATTCTTTGCAATATAATTATGTAGTGTTCTTAGAAACATTTTTGTTTATAATACTATTATAAAACAATGAATGAGACCTATGGGTTTGCATCCGTGATGCAAAGCTGTCCGTTTCTTGTGAATGAGACACACTGAAAAGGTCAGGACACAGTAACTGGTTCCCAGAATACATGGTTCCCATGTTCTGGAAGGCCACCAGTCACCTGCAGATCACACAGCGAGTCACACTGCTCCAAAGAAGACCTGCCTACATGTTCATTTTTATACAGAATGGCTTTTGTACTACCAGATTAACAGGCCCTTGATACGATCAGTATTATTTACTTTACTGGCTCCAAACAATGTGGTTAGCACATGGCAAGGGAGGTGAAATGCAATATGCCTGTCTCAGGGAGTGTTTACAGTAAGCCTCTAGATGACATCAATAAGCAAATGCATGCAACAGATGATATGTAGGGCCTAATTTGAGACACAATACCATCAGGTATATTAAACAAGTACATGAACTCCTATTTTCACTGAAAAGGAATATAAATTGACTTAGCTAAGACATGAATTTAAAAAAGAGAGACAAGAAAGAAGGAAAAAAGGGAGTATAGGTGCCAAGTATTCTGTTATTATCTGATAAAGCCAGTGTTTTTATATAAACTAGTGAATTATATTGCTTTGAAAAAGAAGTATGGTATATTACAATGGTAGTCTATAGTCAGGATCGAATGTGACCTGAGTGTCATAGTGCACAAGGGCAATAGTCCTGCATTTGCAAAGTTGCAAAAAATCAATGTTCAAGCCGGTCATCAGGGTGCAAGAGGTAGAGTCACGGCTAAGAAAACAGAAAGGCAGTTTCACTTATACCTGGACCACACCACCTTTAATCTCTGTAATCCTTACAGTGAAATGATGTTTTGATTCAAGTTACTGGCTGCAGCTGCTTTGAGAGAGATGGGTTTATATGTCCTTAGAGTACTATTGCACATTGTATTTTATACACAAAGCTCAGAGAGCTGCAGTTACTCATCTGACAGATATGAAAATTACATTAGCATTCCTTCCCTGCATGCCCTCAAACTATGTCCTCTGTTTTTCTACTAGGAAAGTCAATGTTTTACTAACAAAGTCATTCTGAGGTTACAGGTCAATGATTTAACTTGTCTCTCGATTACTCCCCCGGTGATCTGCGTGACTAGCATGCCTGCTCACGTGAAAGAGTTTAGAACTGTAGGTTAAATTTTAATGAAACACCTCTAACTTGGTGTTTGACCTTAAATTGATTATATACTATTCTGTGGGAATAAAGGCAAGTCAAGTGTCATCTGCAGATTTATATTCATTCTTGATAACAACTGCAGACAAATAGACATATTTTTAAATGGCAATGGAGTACCATGAATGCCACTATCACTGAACACTGACAGCTTCCAGAGAGTTCACAGAAGAAAATTATCTGTGCAGCAAAATGTAACAAAAATTATTTATGGCTCATCATCTCTCCCTGCATCCTTTGAGTGTGTGTGGAGGTAGGGATGGATTTATTCAAAACACAGAAAATGGGAATAACCTTTGTTTTACCTGATATGAGTGCATGTAGAGGCTTCCTGGTTTGCATTTAGAGATCAAACTAAGGGATGAATACATTGTGCCTCTTTTCTGCCAATCTAAGGAAGACAATTTACCCCTCGGTTTTCCTTAATTTTTGATTGCGTGCTAAGAGTACTCCCTGAAGCAGCAGCTCATTTTAACTACAGCTTGAATTGATGGTGGCCTGAGATATATGTTAAAAAATGGGTATACGCAGCAAAAATACAACCCAGCATTGAAGAGCACTAAAGTGATTTTTCCTTGTTCTTGCCAGTAGTTCGGCAATGGGGATACAGTGAAGAAACTGTTTAAAAATATTATTAAAATCTGAAAGAAAACTCTCTGCCTATGTATATACCCAATGGGGCTCATTGCTGTGGTATCTGACTGCATTTAAATACAGGAGGAAGTTATCATCATTATTAAGAACTGGGAGAACTTAAAAAACACCTCACAGTTAATAATTTTAAGAGATACTTTTAGCACTGCCTTTGACTATGAATGACCAATGTGTGCAGAACTAGGTTTCTGCAGGATACATGCTCTTGAAATTACTTGTCAAACACATTGTGCAAATATATTATGGTTTATTTGAGAGGTTCATTATGACCATCAGAAATGTGAGGTTTTATAACTGGTTACAACTTGTTGTTGCTTCTATTTCTTGATTGGATGAGAATAATTTTAACAGTTAAATTCTCAGAACCAGTTCCAACAAGTTCAATGTTAAAATGTGAATATATGACTTATATAATAATATTTTTTGATCAATGTCAAAAATATAAGTGGTTTTCTGAATTTTGACCATAAAAATATAAGTGCGCTATGTTATTTCATTGGGATATTAACCTAATGGAATCTCTGTAAGCTAACCTATGAGAAAATAAATTATATTATGTACATGCAGCCTTTTCATCTACTTCTGCAGTCTCTACCTCTCTGAACATAGTCACTAATTTGTTGCAATGTGAAAGAGAATTAGAAAAAGTGAACAGGTAGCAAAGAAAGCCACACTCACCAGCAAATGTGACTCTTCATACGAGGGCAACTTCCATAATCAGGTATATGTGCTAGGATGAATGTAAAAAGGAAATCTGCACAGAGAAATATTTCTAACTTTCACCACAGTTTATGTTGTGAACACTTCAAAAACAGTGAGAGCAAAGAAAACACTCCAAATAAGTATAGGTATAAAGGCTAGTATCAGAAAGTTTAATACTCTGAGAAGTGTGAAGGTTAAGAGTTCCTGGGCTACCAATTAAGTGAAATACAGGATACAAGTTATTATTACCGAATTTCTGGAATGACCAAGAGCACTGACAGGGTATTTGAGACATGTAAATCATGTATTTGGATTTTCAAATGGACGACGCAAATGACAAATGTCTCACAACTGAAGGTAGAGATATCCTCTTCATATCTGGTAGAATTTTAAAGTACCATGGATAAACACCAGCTCTGTGCAATAGCTAGTGTGTGATGCCTGTATGAACCAAATCACAGTTATTTTGTAATATTAAAAGAAGATGGACAACTCAAAACCAAAGGATCAGTCATATGCAGCAAATTAATTTTGGATACATCTAGGTGATTTTTGTGGTGTGTATGTGTGCTACTATTAGGTAAAACCAAGTTGGGTAACATTGCCCTCAGAATTTTTCAAAGCAGAGTCCCAACTTTAGCCTTCACTATACACATACCTTGAACCTTCAGTACTGAGGTGGTTTTGAGATCAGAGAAATAGAGAAAAGTATCTACTTGGATTTTTTCTTGCTATGTGGAGGAGATGAGAGGATATTTGGAAACCCTAGGTGAAGGTATGAAACTGAATAACCAACATCATCATCAGTGAACAATCTGTTTTACATGTTGTTCTCCAATTAGTGTGACAATTCTAATTTTAAATTATAAGATTAGCTACTATTTTTTAATACATCTTGAGCCTCATAACATACAAAGAAGGGAGAAATTGCTATGACCACCTATTTATAATCTTTTATGTTCTTTCTGGTTGCCTATAGTGTGATGCCACGGTTTGGAGGTGGTTTTTTGTTTGTTTGTTTATTTGAATGTGTTGGGTTTTTTTCCAATGTTGCTTTTAATGAAAAATAAGATTTGCAGGTCAGATTTTATTTTTATAGTATTCTAGGAGCTACAAGGATATTATTCACATATCTAGAAAAATATTTGAAACACAAAGAGAATCTAAGATCACTTAAGTTTTTCACTTCTTAACATTTTCCTTCCCTACATTTTACTACCACTTACATCTTACTGCTACTCTTCCTATCTGGGCTACACTTCTCCATCTATTGGGTTGAACCTGAGAAACTATGTTCTGCCAGTTTTTGCCTCTTATCAGAATCTATATGCATGATGGGAGTCTGCCCATCCTGCAGCACTGATGCTCTGAAACTTATAGCTTCACAGTTTTTGCCACATGCACTGTAACATAAAGATCTTCCTCTTTATTTCTGTCAGCTCTTCAACAAGCACAAGCTAGTTATTAGTGTTTTCTGAAGTCTCAGGATTGTGTTTTCCTGACCAAACCAGATGTGAGGCTTGTAGTACTGCTGAAGTATTAGGACACTAAAACAATTACATGTGGAAAATTCAGAATGTGTTATGCAAATATCATATCATTAGATATTTTGAAGCAAGTTATGATTCAAGCAAAAGTTATTCCAGAATCTAAAATCTAGACACATTTCCTATATTTCCTTATTTTTTCTTATATTCTTATAGCCTGAAAAATCCTAGTCTAACTGATCAGTCTTAATTCACTTATTCCCACTCTTAGACATTTCCCTTTCTCCTTCTCCCTTCAACTATTTTAAAGAAAGCTCGTTTGTGCAGTCTTTCCACATTTGTTCTGAGTCTTAGTCTTCCTGAATCTCAGTTTCTCCTGATACACCAATTACCACTTGCAAAGATCCCACTTTCTGTCTCCATTACAAGCCCCGTTTTCAGTTTTGCCTGTGCCGGGTTATCCTGTTTCTTTTCCTCCCTAAGGACGACTCTTGCTTCTAGTCTTCCCAGTTGACATTATTTGTCCCACCTGCAGTTCCAAATCTTCTAAAAAATTTCTGTCTTTCTAAAATTGCTTTTATTCCACCTTACTGAAACAAGTTACAAGAAACTGAAAATCAGGAAGAACCTGAACTTCAATTGTGGTTCAGTGCCCAGGCACAACAAAAACCAGCACTGTAAAACTCAGAAAGGAATCTGAATTGCAGTCATCTAAGATGATGTTCCTGAGCATGAACAAACCTTTCAAAAACGTATGCTTTTGCCACAGTGTGGATATTTTCAGGGGCTAGCAGAATAGAAATCAAATAGATTATCTTCTTGTGTCATTTCACAATTCTGCTCCAACCCATTGAGGAGTTTGAGCTTTCAAGACAGGCAGTGTATTAAAAAGGGAGAAACTCAATGTATTTCTCAGAAAAATTTTAATCATACGGGTTGCATTTTCCAAGGCATTCAGAAATCTCCTATGAAAATGTGTTTTCAAATGGTTTAGCAAAAATCTTAAGACACAAAAGTGGGGTCTTCTTCTGGGGACTATTATCTGACCTTAAAAAGAAGAAATGCCACTAGCTTCACCTACTATTAGTCAGAGGAAGTTTTAAAATATGGAGTCACCTGTCATAGTCTGCCCTTGCTACAGTGGACTTATTACCCCATAATTTACAGCAAACTGTTAGTACTTGATTAGTAGCAATGGATTGTCTCTTTGAAACTATGAGGCATAAAAACCCAAGCTAACTAGGAAATGCAAGATGAAACATCTGTGAAACAGATTTTATGCTGCATTATCCTAAGCTGTGCTTTGTTCTATCATTAACTACACCATATGAACTCAATGTTATGTAACCTCATAAAAATGCAAGAAATAACAGATATCACCCATGTGTAAGTGGTGCTAAGCATCAGCTAAATCTCTGTTTAATGGATGTTCAATTCGTTGTGCTAGCTGTTAAGAATTTACATCATTTACTTAGTGACAATAAATTAGGTTGACTGCAAGGTGACACTTTTAAAGGTTTATAAGATCATTCTGTGATAATAAGTGACTTATTTCACTTTGGTCTTAAACAAGTCAAATTAATGCTCATCAAGCTAGTGAAACAAATATGTTTTCCTCATTGGCCAACTTCCAATCGTATATTCCCTTCGTCTTTAGGATCTTCTGAAATATGTCTCAGATCTAGAGAAAGATTTTTATGACAAGATGCCAAGAGTAACTATGAAGGAAGGCAATAGACTGATTTTAATATGGCTACTGAAGAGAATGGGAAAGTGTCTTGTTATTTCCATGCAAAATGTTTGCAAAGGAGCGGTGAGGTTAAAAGTAAGAATTGACACAGCTAGAGTTGCTGGAAATTATCTTAACTGAATTGGAGTTTTTCAAGTTCCATTTACTCCTACTGATGGATACAATGCATAATTATGGTATCATGTCAGCTTAATACAACTACATTCCAAGAATTTGATGCAGATGCAAGGAGCATTGACAGCAGTGAGGACTGCAAAAGGGTCAGTAGGTTTGATTTATGTAACAGATGGCATTTACAAGGATGAACTGAGAGCTGGACGAACTATCTCTGACAAAATAATATAGGGGAAAAGATAAGTTTGAGAGCTTTGAGAAGTGTCTAGGAAACAAAAATATCAACATACACAGCCATGTCTCTCTGTTACATTAATGAACTTCATTTGTTGGTGAAATTGCATCTGGGGACATCTCTACATAAAATGGTTGTTATCTTATTAAATGTTGCCAAAGACTAGGAAAAAAACAACAACACAAAAAACTATGTGAGGAATGCAATTAAGGAGGAACAATTCTAGGATTATCATCACAGAACTTGATGTTTTACTTCATTAAGAAAGAAGCCATATTAATTACTTTGAGTCACAAAGAATATCATCATCTTGTTTTGAAAGGCTAGAGGACAGCATCTTCTACAACTGATTTGGTTTTTATAGCCTTTGTACTTCAGAAACAGTCAAACTACAGGCAACACAAGTGAACAGAATAAATGACCTTAAAGCAGTCAATCTGTATAAAGTAATCAGGAGAGGTAGATTTGTAGCATCCTTATGTCTAGGGGCAGTAACACAAGTCTTCTCTGTATCTGAAGCAGCTAGCTGTGGCTGAACCAGAAGTGGTGACAAAAAGCTGCCGAAGGCATGCAATAGCATGTCCAGTCAGAGGGATTGTTGAGTGATTTTGTTCATGCTGGCTTAGGAAGGAAACTCTTCCTACCCACAAATAAGTTATTTTAAATTTCCGCCACTTTCAGGTAAGCTTTGTCTTTGTCTCAGGACTACAAAGATATCTCCATGTTTCAAATTTTCAGGGACCTCTGAAAGACACTCTATCCATTTAAATATCTTACTGTACAGACACTGCCCTTGAATTGCAAATGGATAATGATTGTTTGTATAGCTGCTGGGTAGGAAACAGATATCAGGAGCATTATTTTGGTCAGGATATTGCTTGTAGCTCATTCAAATAAAGAGGAGTTTCACCAGAGAAAGGGAGGGTAACCCAGTGACTTTGGAAATACACAAAAGAAAATATACAACTTAATTTTCCTGGAAATATTTAGTACACTTATGTGTTCTAAGTAGGAAAGAGAATTCCCAGCCTTACTCCAAATGGAGAAGCATACGGCTATTTAAGGTCTCTGCCTGGAGGAAAGAAAGGGTAAGTGGTTTTAACAGACAGATGTTAGAGGGATAGCAAAGCAGAGAGAACAGAAGAAAGAACAAGAAGGGAGAACGGGCACAAACAGATACAGGGAGAAATGAAAGATAAATAAAAACAAGATGAAGACAAGATTTATGGACATTGCTCTGACAAGGAACTAGAACCAGGGTAGTAAAAATATGTCTGAGTAAATGATGCATGATCTACAGTCAAAGGAAAAAGAATGACTGAAAGAATTAAAGGTGCATGAAGACAATTTCTTGGCTTAGTGTCAGTGTAGTATGCATGAAAGATGATAAAAACCCCTAAGATTTATCACTTTTAAGCTGCATTAATATGTTTATCATATTCTATGTGACAATAATGAAAATTCCAAGTGATAAAACTGATTTCTAGTTTTGTTTCCGGTACTGCCAACGAATTAAAGTTTTCTGACTTTTGACAAAACTCAGCTAACCTGTCTTCTCTGATTATATGCACTGCATATTAAAATAAAACTATACTTAATCTGAAAATATGAAGAAAAATCATGTTTCTTCAGTCATATAATATTTCTCCATATAGCTATTAGCTTTCATGTACTTCAATTTCATTAAATATACTTAATACTTAACAAGAACAACAACAAAGATTAAAAGCCCAGTACAGTATCTCGAAAAATATGTTGTATCCTTCATTCATAAGCCAGAGTGTTTTTATTTTCTAAAACACAGATAATTGCTAAATAACATTAATTGCACATTATTAACAGGCTTATTCCACTTTCTCAAACTATCCTTCAGCCAACTTTGCCTTTTGTGGTGTATTTATGGTACACCAACTCTGTATTTAGAAATGCCAGCCTGTGCACATGGAAGACTAACATGGAGAATATTTTGCCTCTATAAAATAAACAATGTAGTATTGAGATATATAATGATTACTGCCCTCTGATATTAGTCTTTTTAACCTTTGACTTAATAATGTAATTTTTTCCAGAAGATGCAGAAATCAGGGACCTCACCACATCCTTTGTTGCCTTTACACTTCAAGACAAAGATACACTTGAAGATATTCTTTTCTTTTAAGTGGCCTGCCTTGCGTAGTCACACCTGACCTGCTCTCCTGACATCTCTAGATTTTTCTTAGTAATGTTAATGTAATCCTATCAGTATTCATCACAGTAATTCCATTTCTCTCTCACTTTTGGTAATAACCTTTTCAATAAAGCTATTCAAAAGAACTGATTTGGAGAGTCAACTGTGTATATAATATCATACAGTAGAAGCTTTTCAAACTACACATAGTTATATTCTTAAATAATACTCCCTCTGGAGCAAAATTTCAACTCCTAAGAAAACCACTATGAGTAAAACTGAGTTACCTACAGACATTCTGGTATTAGGTGGATCTAGGTTGAGAAATTTAAATATTTATATGTAGAATTACACAGTTAGTCAGGTTAGAAGAGACCTCAGGAGGTCTCTAGTCTAATCTCCTGTCCAAAGCAGTGTCAAAACTGAATTCTGACCAGGTACCTTATAGCATTGTCAGTCAAGTCTTGAAGATTTACAAAAACAGAGTCTGCACAACATTTCATTAGGAAAAATATCCTCCTGATGACTTTTTTTTCCCTTATAACTTCTAAGAATTTTCTATTTCAATTTATGACCAGTGTCTGCCATTCTCCTACTGTGCATCACTAAGGAGAACTCCATCTCCTTGATGAATTCCCCATAAGTACTGGAAGAATAGCAAGCAGATTCCCATGCATCTACTCCAAGACAAGACTTTCCTCACTGAGCAAGTGCTGCAGCCCTGACTGTCTTGGTGGCCCTCTGTTGAACTTGCTCCAGTTTATTGATATCTTCATATACTGGAGAGTGGACACAAAACCTAATGCAGTATTCCATATTAAAGAGGAATAATCATATTCCTTGATCTGCTGGCTATGCTCCTATTAATACAGCCCAGGATACTGTTGGCTGTCTTCTTTGTTAATGCTGCACAGCTAATTAATGTCTAGCTTCCTGTTTACAAGGACTCTCAGCACCTTTTCAGAGTCTTCCCAGGCCCTAGCTTGTACCATTGTAGGGGTTTATTCTGTCTGAGGTGCAGGAATTTGCATTTGTCCTGGCTGAATTTCATAAAGTTCCTGTTGCCCCATTCCCCCAGTTTGCCAAGGTCCTTCTGGCCCCACTCTTGAGCATATTATCTTTTAAACTCAGCTTGGGTTTGTCAGCCAGCTTGATGGGGGCACATGCCTTCTTCTCTGTATTACTGGCAAAGGTATTAAACAGAACAGGTCCCAGGACTAACCCTTGAGGAACTCCATACATAATGAGCTTCCAGGTGAAGGACTAGTCTTTAACTCCCTCTACTTTGAGACTAACATTCCAATCATTTTTTCACTGTTATGTTTCTTCTGTAGAAGAAGTCACTAGGTTCATCTTTGTGAAAAAAAAAAGAATAGAAAAGAAAAAAAACAACCAACTGGAAATTAGTTGTGGCATGACTGTGTTTGGAAAGGATACGATCTGCACAGTGCTGATATGTTAATGAAATGCAATACAATGCATTTAATGTTATGAGCAAAATGAAGCTACTGCACGGCTTTAAAAATTTAATATCAAGAAAGGAAATATTTTCTTCCCTGCTACTCTTCCCTGGTACTAGCTAATGTTCCAATACTATTTTATCTACAGTTTTACAGGAACAATTCTAACAAGATCAAAGATTTATCAGTTCAATAACAGTCCAGGGGATGAAAGAATTGTGTGCTGTTAATGAGTCTTGCTTTACCCAGGAGGAAAACTTACTGAGATACATAAGTGCTACAAACAAATCTACAAAAAATGGGAAATCTAGATGTGACATCAACACATCTAGTTTTGTTCAAGTAGAAGCCAGATGTGCCTAAACAGAGAGTGGCCAGGCATATCTAGATTTTGTGGTTTCACCTGTAACATGTGTAGTTACTGAGTTACTGCAATTAAAGGGCTCACCATGTGAAAAGGAAAATCAGTAATCTACTACTGGGACTTTACTCCGAGTCTTTCGTAATATCAGTGGAGGGAGGGCTAATCTCTATGCTTAGCTCCAGAAGTTCAGATATTTGATGAACAACCTAGTTTTCATTTTAAGAGAAAATATGGGGAAAAAAAAACCAAAACACTTATGCTTTTAATTTGTGTACTGACACAAAAAATGTACAAATAATGACCAGATGGTTCTTTATCATCTCAGAAGTAACAACACGACAAAAAAAAAACCAACCATAACATATCATTTTAAAATCTTATTTCTTTTCTTTTCAACACTCAGGACACTTAAGCCAGGATTTTGATTATTTTGAGGTTTCACTTGTGATTTTCAGTGCTTATGGTTGTCAACTTTTGTAAACTTTCTGAAGATGGAAAATAAAAACCCAGATATAAAGTAAAATTTGAATACTGGTTAACCTACCAACATCACTGTTAAAATGTAGTGATGGTTGAATAAGTTGTGATATATCTGAACTTTGTTCCATATATCACACTCGAAATTAACCTTTGTGGAGGAATTATATTACAGTGTTTGGTTCACTTTTTTATTATTAAATTCATATTCGTTTACATTTTCCAGTTAGAGCAAGGTCTGAGGGAGAATTGCCAAGATATATAAAAGTATGGGTTCTTATGGTATTTTTGGCCTCATCTGTTATATTTTGGCACTTCAGATTGGCTGTAATAGATTTATATTTCTGTTCTTTAACATTTCTGTGGTTTTACTCCCAATTTGCAATTCTTCTACAGATGCATTTCGAACCACTTGTCCTCTCTCAGGATTTGTCCATTTCTGATTGGTTTACTTGCCGCAGTATCTCATGTTACATATGGCATGAACATATAATAAAAATTAATCCATTTACAAAAATAGATAAAAGGCAAAAAAAATCTGCCATAGTTTCCTAACTTCTCTACCCTGTGTCCCCTTGATGACTGTCACCTCCTCAGCAGCTTGGATCTGATGAAGCACTTTCACAGAAATATTCCCTTTAAAACCCAGCTGTTTATTTTGGCATGTTGCAGAAACAGGAATCTGGTTCTTAGGAGAGGAAAGACTAACCACATCACAGAGCCGATCAGAAGGACTGCCAGCTGCACCATGGGGCAAGCCTGTAAGCCAGTCCCCACACTTGCCTCCACTTGTGCACACAATTTACCTGCAAACTCCCTTGGAGGTAACGTTAAGAAAAAGCCTTAAGAAGAGAACAAAAAACCAAACAAACAAAAAACCAACCAACCAACCAAAAAACAACAAGAAAAAAGGAATAATAGATTCTTGTAAATTATAAACTGAAGATTTTTTGAATAGCTGAGGAAGAATACTTTTAGAAAGTTCTATACTTTGAGTGATCTCAACTCAAAGTCAAAAGATTTTTTTAGTCTGGTCTATGCTGAAGCATTGTGGTAGGTCAGCACTCCAGAGTCTGTATTTTCCATATCAAGTACACAGGGAATTTTCTTTTCTGTTAGTTCAATAGAATTTCAATCAATTTCAATTTGATTTAGAATTTCAAGACATAATTAAAGAAAAGGCAATGGAAGTTTTGGTAATTTTGTTCTTTCAAATTCTCTTCATCTTCAATTTATAGCATGTTAGGGTGTTTATAGGTCATATATATTTATATATACACATACAAAGAACTACTTCTGCAGACTGGATAATAAAACTGTTGTAAAAAAAAAAAGAATTTTTTTTACAAACACTCCTGAGAGTAACCTAGATTTTGTTAATTATTCCCATAGTAAACTTGATTCAAAGGTCATTAATGCAAAGTCATGAGTGACCAGAACCCCTTACAGTATATGCTACATATCAGATTATCCAGTTTGGGGTGGAACAAATGACACTATGAGGCAAGCACTAAAAATTTATACATAGAAATGCAATTGATCTTAAAACACGATTTAAGGTTAAGATTCCAGTTTTAAGGTTAATATTTCCAGTTATTCCCTTCAGCCACTCCAGTGGTAGTGTTGTATTTAAAGGAAATTATCCCAAGTACTCAGAAGTGTTTGGACTCAGTGTCTTTCCCTCTATCTTATATCGCTCTATTTTTCTTGCACTGTAGGTTATGTTTGCCAAACAAGGAAATGGTGTGATCATGGAAGTTTTTTACTCCATTTGCAAACCATGACTGGGGTACAAACAGGAAGCTTGATTTATTCTCTTTAAGAACAATGTCACTCATTTGGGCCTTGACAACTCCATTCCCAGTTTCATCTGTGCAACAATAATTTTCTAAAAGAGAGCGAGATGAATCATTGTTTGGCACAATTTGCCTCCTTGGGTAAAGTGTAGGATGATAAAGGTACTAAACTCAGACACATAGTGCTTGGAAAGAAACTCTAAACTTGAGTAGACAAATGCACTCATGGCATTTTGGTACAGCTAAACAAAACAACTCGGAAACATTCTGGAAAGTGAGAGATTTTGTTTGGAAGCTGTACTAAACATTTATTTTGCTGGACTCTCTTAATTTTAAATAGTGAAACTGTTTCATAATTCATTTGGCAATTTCTGTTATCCTTGTACAACGTGTTCATGCTAATGTTGAGGCAGTAGGATTGCATTTTGTTTTAATAGCCAACTGTTTCTCTAAGTCTTGTTTTAACATAGATGGCACAGTCACACACACTATTCATTGCCCTGCCACTCTGCTTCTCAATAAAGGAAACTGATTGTCCAGACTCTGCAGATTATCATATCACTTTTTATATCATATAAGGAACAGTCTTTTGAGGACTTTGAACCCAGAGCGATCATGACTTTTCAGCCTTGCCAGCATTATTACTCAGCTTGCTGTCATACACTACCACAAATACAGCAGAAACAAATTCCCTACCCATTATGGACAACAGCTCACATCTGAAACACTGTAAGATTTAGTTAAGTAAAACTAACAAGGGTATTTTCTGAATTTTCCTTGGTGAAATCTATGAAGACATCTAAAGAAGTTAAAGGCTTTATGTTAGTGTGCTTTTTATTTCTGATTTTTTTTTAATCAAAATAATCTTATGTGGCTCCATCTTGTTGACTGGGGAGCTGTGTCAAATTTAGATTTTTAGCTGAACTAATTTGGGAAACAAATGGCAATCTTCAATAGCTTCATAAAGTGTGGCTTAAGTGAGGTGAGCCTGCAGTAATGAGTAGAGAATGTTAGCAGAGGTGAGGGAAGAAAAGTATTACTAGCCTGTTATCCCAACATCCTAAAGCACACAACTCAGGGTTTGGGGACCAGACATGGGAATATTGCTATTTTGATAATGACAGGATGTTAAAAGAACAAAAGTATATCTTAATTTTATTTAAATCTGATAGCCAGTCAGCAAGATCATTAAAGTCACTGTGACTGACATCTTGCATCTAAGAGAAGTGCTTATGGGTGTGGGATCCACAAAGCACCAGGCACTCAGAATTTTTAAGACATGGAGCACTTCCAGGAAAACCACATAAGGTGAGTCTAGTCAATGGAAGAATCATGCTTCCCTGCATGATACTTCCTGGAGTATTTTCTTATTCATTAAACGAGGAAATACTACATCAAGGCACTTTAACTTCCTCAGAAATATTCTTCAAAGAACTGAGCTGAAGGTTTCAGTGTAGTTCTGCTTGGTAGTCATCCTACATGGTGATGTATTAAGTAACTTAAATTATACTCATATATGTCTTAAATATATTAAATGCAAGGTATATATAATAGCAAGAATGACTATTTCCTGGGTTCTAAAATGATAACAAAACTCTGACTTATATTCTAAAATTAATATCTACTACACAGTCTATAGACCCTTAGTTGTTCCAGCTTGCACTCACACCAAGAAAGACAGGGATTTACAAGTCTGGATATCAGGAACAGGAAAATAACAAATGGGCACACACGTTCACATGCACGCACACACATGCATAACACACACAAACATGCATAACACACACAAACATGCATATATTATTCTTGTGAATCTTTGCTTTACTGTGGCCATATGGAAACAGATGATATGTTGTGTCAAGATTTCTTTTTTTACCCATTAAGTTTGTAAGACTTAAAACTTTCTGGTGGAAACGGAGGATTAGAGGAAGACCAAGTCAGGAACTCCTAGTTACAAAGCTGAGAGTATTCCACTGTAATAATGGAACACTACTGATAGCTGGAGGGATTGCTATTTCAGCTGCTAACTCTACTCTGTAATAACTACAAAAATGCTTTCTTTGCAAACATCTCTTCTCTGCCCTCTCCTTCCTATTTTAGAGTCCTCTTTCAATTCACAAAAGAGATAAATTTTTAATTACCATGGTTTTTCTATGATAACAAAATGTCTACTTTCAGCTTTACACTTTTAGAAAATACTGTGATTCAAATGCTAAATCCGAAATATTACTCCCATGAAATAGCCAACAATAAACATGTAGATCAAACAACATGACTGCTTACTTTGTTGCCTGGTTTGCTGTGAAACTTTTTAAGCTCTGTCTTATTTGGAAAAAGTACGCGGCAAGCCTGAAACTGTGTATATTCCACATAGGACTATGTTCTAGAATTAGTAGTATTGCCAACTCTGAAGACCAAAACACTCCAAAAAATAATGTTCTTTAAAATTAAAAAGAAATTTTCACTTGCTTCTAATGTCTACAACTACATCTTATAGCATATTGGCTATTGGTGAAATTAAGTCACTGTCAGGTATGCTGACAAGTCTCCCTTGCTTGTACAATCTGTTGTATGTATTCAGCTGCTACCTTGTTTTTGTACTTTAAGGAACTTTAGATCTCCTTTTCAACTTTACTTTTAACAGCACCTAGCACAATGGGGCCCAAGTCCATAACTAGGGTTCATAGGCACCCTGATAATTTAAGTGGTAGTAATAATAATAATTAATTACATGTTTTTAATGTTGGTGAAAAAATAGCTGACATAAGGAAAGCATATGTGTTCCAGGCCACAGCAAAATGTTTAATACACAGCCATTATAAATCCCAGAAGTTATCAATTTATAAGAAGAAATGTTTGCACATGAGCAGCACTGCCATGCCACTGAAATGTAACACAATTACTCGGTATGCACACAGAACTGCAGTGGACAGTTGCATTCCATGCTATACCGACATTTTTACACAAATTTTCTTAATTGCTAACAGAAATAACATCGTCTGCTGTAGCCTGATTTTCTTTAACTAGGTTCCTCATGTCAGTAACACATTTACAGCAGCAGACTTCATCCAAGTTCTCGCCTTGTCGATTTTTGATCTTTGAAAATTATTCTGACCACGGTCCTAGCCTAAGTGCTTCCTTTTGCAGAAAACAAAGTAATCAGATTTCATGAGAGCTGGGTTACTGCGCACTTGAATGTAGCTCTTGGAGGAAGCTCCTAAAGGAAATAGAAGTTTGTAACATGCTTCAAATTCCCTTCAGGGCCCCTGGTTCTTTGATTTAATCTTGAAACAGTCAAGACTTTTAGCCATTCTTCAGACACAAACAGACTGTGGCATCAAATTCACTTCAAGGAACGTTATAGCTTTGTACTGATCTCTGGTATAGCTAAATATATTTTCTTCCACCTTTTATAATCTTCCTCCCATATCATCAGTACTTAAAATTTAATTTAACAGAAGTGATAGCTGATACTTCTTAGAAAGTGGAGGAATAATCTACGTGAAATATTACACTCTCAATGAGGCATTTCTCTCTGAACGTCCCTATATTTGAGATTTACTTTTAAGTGGCTAAAATGGAAGAAGCTTGTTGGTAACTTGGTCTGCTTGGTAATTTTTGATTATTGATTAAATAGAAAATGTTTCCTAGATATCATGCAAGCTCTATTTTGCTTTTGAAACAAACATCCCTTCTTGCAAGTTCCCAAGAGACATATACTGACATTTTTTCATTATGTGGAGGGAAGTTACATTATATTGAGGCCACATTTTTTTCTGAAAAAAATGCATCGATACACTTTTTCTTTTAAGAATACATCTTCAGTATTTATGTGTTACATAAGTTGCATATGTCCACAAAACTTGTTCCCTGGAGGTTACCTGGGGTATGACATCTTTCAATAGTTCCCAGGATTACTTAGTTAAAAGGAAAGACTGCTTTCTCCTTCTACCTCCAGGCTGTATGGATAGGATCCATAAACAGGACATACTAAGATGGTAATATTCATGAGATGTACTTGAGATGTGTGGCTGTATATTTGTATGTGTATGTATGTTTTCCAGCAAACTGAGCTTACACACAAGACTAGATTTCACATACAAAGTGGGTTTTTTCTCTGATACCATGATCCTGATAAAGGTGCCAGATAAAAATGTTATGTCTTGCTCCACAC
>NW_010165761.1:0-1371 GCF_000695765.1 Mesitornis unicolor | reverse complement strand
TTCCTGCTATCCTCAGTACTTATCCTTGGTAACTTCACAATGTGGAGATATACGGAAGAGTTTCTTCTTACAGCAGCAAACTCACATTAAATTGATTTAATGATGTGTAGCTTACAGTAGTGTTCTTCTCAAAAGACTTTGTACCTGCTTGGCACGTGAAAGTAAGAAGATAAAAGAAACGCTAGAGAGAAGAATTTATGAGGTAGTTACAGGTTTTCCTTAAATTAAGTTTCTATAACCATGATGCCATTAAGTATCCATTGGTACTAGAATGGGGAAAGATATTTTTGTTTATATTCTTCTTCTCTCATTTTCATTCTTCTCTTTCAGGATGTTTCTACTTGCACAGATACAGATATAGAGTTTCATCATCTATTTTTTGTGTGATTCCTGCAAATTCATACATTCAATTGTTTCAAGGCGGTCTGATCCCCAACCCATTGCTTACCAATGGTTTATTTCAGATGTTATGAGATTGTGGGTCATTTATCTAGGTCACGTGACATGAGTCTACTCCCTGAGAAGGTATTTCATAGGTCACTGCAGAGGTCTCACAGGGAAGCTGAAAATGCCATTGTAGAAGAAATACGGTAAGATGATGTATTGGGTTTTCTGTGAGGGGTTTTGGGTTTTTTAGGTAGGGCAGGAGGGCTATGGAGATAGCCCTGTAAGAGGCTACTGGAAAGCTCCCTCGACTCCAACGTCAAACCCACTTCTGATCAGGACCAAGTCAATCAGCACCCCTGTGAATTTATGTATTTAAGAAGGGCGCAGCACACGGCTCGCCCTCTCTGGCCCCAGCCCAGACCAGCACAGCCCTGGGTGTGGTTGGTATGGCCCAGCTGGGCTGGGTCAGCCCAGCCCCAGCTTAAGCTCAAGCCCTGCTGCAGCTCCAGCCTGAAAGAGAGAGACAGAAACTCTTCAAGAATCTTCTGAAGAAACCTGCAGTACAGAATAGAGTGGGATGTGAGGAGAACAACTATGCAGACACCAAAGTTGGTGAAGGAAGAAAGGAGAGAGGGGAGGAGGAGGTGTGTAGAGCTGAGGTTCCCCCTGCAACCCATGGCAAGAGTGCAGGTCGATCCACCTGCAGCCTGTGGGAGTTGAACGGTAGAGCAGAGATCCACAAGAGAAGGTGGCTGCTCCTGAAGAGGTTGTGACTTCATGGGCAGTGTGTGCTGATGCAGTTCATGCATGAGGGAACTGCACGTTGGACTTTTTTGGACTTTTTTTCTCCTGTGGGAAGGATGCCACATGGAAGCAGAGGGAGACTGGGAGGAGAAGAGAGGGGTGGGATGAAGGTGTTGACTGTGATCATAGAATCATAGAATCATAGAATCATATGTCGTGGTTTAGGGCTGGGCCGGCCAC
>NW_010165760.1:46147-52190 GCF_000695765.1 Mesitornis unicolor | reverse complement strand
TGTTGGCTGCAGTTGGATTTGAGATACTAGACTAGATGAACTTGTCTCAGTATGGTCCTTCATTTAATCATCTAATAATTTATTCCCAAATAGGCTCAGCTGAAAAAAACCCACGAAACAATGAGAAGGAGAGTATCAGTACATGAGCTAAGCAAATTTAGAAAGGATCAGCTCCTCGATATGTAACGTAATGCATACATGTTTCAAAGTAACTAAGAAATATATGAAATTTTGTCACAATTTAGATTGTTTTATGCATTTAAGGCTGTATAATATTTCCTGGAAGTTACAGTGTGTTAAATTAAACATAGCAATAAGCGTTGAATTGACATCTGCTTCATAACTATGCTGATATACTGTTGTCTGAGCTTCACATGAATCTCCTGCAGACTTAAAACTCAAGAACATTACATTTCATTTGTGGTTGTGTGGTTTTTATGAAATGCCACTGAAGTTAATGTAACCACTGCGCTTTTTTCCTTCTAAAAGCACATGCAAAAGACAGCTCTGCTTCTCCTATGAACTGGTGTTGGCTTTACTCCCAAGCTCAGGTATACTTCACTGTCCGAAATGCAGGCATGCTTTTTAATGAGTGAGCTCATTGACTAGATGTGCAAGTGGAAGGACTGAACAGCAGAGCTTGTCACAGACACGTCATGGTAAGCCAGACAAAGTCTGAAAGAGCTTGGAGAAGAATTGACTCCCAGAAGGTTCTAGAGCGGATCTTGGATTTGGTGCTGCATAAACAAAGGGCTGTGAATAAAACCAAACCTCCCAGCCCTGCGTTAATCTCTTCTTGCACTCATGAAACCGAGGCATCACTGCAACGTTGCTTATTTATAAATAATGTACCAAAAAATGAATGAGCTATTAATGATTTTTAAATTATTAATATCGTTTTTTCCATAGTCCAGAATAAGATAATCTTGAAGACGGTGACTGTCTTTTGGCATTTGGTTGGTTGTTGCTTCGGGTGGTTTTGTTACCATGTTGTTTGGCGGGTTTTTTTGAGGGTGGGGTGAGGAGGAAGTGTGTTGCTCTGTTGTTTATTGTAAGGAAATTTAGCACTCACAGAAGTCTTTCTAGTAACACTGACTAAATGCACCGTGATGAGAATGTTTCTCCAAATCTCTGGATGGTCGTCATCTGGAATGACTGAACTTTTGTACCAAAAGATATCTCGAGGATGAGATCCACTGAACAATTACAACACGCCGTCTGACGGTGCTGAGCATCCTCCAGGTGCTTCTGTTGCTCTTTCTGTGTTTTCTGTAGCCTTTTCCGTTCCTGGCAGCCAGCAGAGATTTGCAGCTGAGGAATACTGCGCTCTGAAATGACTTAAAGACCAAGTTGGTTTCCAGTTCATAATTGCAGTAAATATCGGTTGGTCGCTGCTCTTGAGACTCTTACTTTTTAGAAGTACTTTTTTAGCCTTCCAGCTCAGATTGCTGAAGATCACCTTCATTCAGATCAGATCTAACTTTAATGGCAAAAACTGCCCATGTCATAATTGGAAAGAATGAGACCTGATGTGGGCTACTGCTCTTCTGTATTTAATGCTCTATTTTGTTGTGTCTGTTTAGGCAAGAGTACTCTCCGTATAATGTTTTAGGTGAGAATAACTACTGAAATTCATGTTTAATAGTTACTTATTTAAAGATCTTAGTAAAATTAGTCTGCTTTTTCAATAGAGAAGTATAATATATGAAGAAGAGTTCTTGCTCGTATTTTCTTTGAAAAATATCTCTTTTCCTTGCATGTGGTTTCACTCCTGTATTATACATATTCTTCATATATCTGAGTCCTATAATCAGCTTCACAGATCCTAGAATATGTTTCCTAGAGGGATAAAGATATTGAGGCTAGCTATGAAAAATAATGAGAGTAACCTTTAGTTGCTGATCTGTAGAGAAAGATCACATTTTGATGCACTCATTTCTGGAGATACGTCAGAGTGTGGGGATCCTTTATCACTGAAAGTTTTCTTTTTTCTGTTAGAAAAAACCCCACACCCTATTGTTTTCTGTAATGTACTGAAGGGCTCATCCATGTTAAGGTTGCTAACGTTGCCTTCCTTACCTCCATTTCATAACATCAATTTAATTTTTCGTGTCTCTACATTGGGCTTCTGCACCTGGCGTGCTTGCTTGGGTTCGTTATGACATTTTTACCAAGAGGGATGTTCTTTCATGTACAACCCACTTCAGAGTCTCTTCTGGTAGTGGCATCTGTCAGAGATCAAAGGGAGGATTAGTCCTCTGTACTTCCTCAGATAAGGATATCTCATGGAGGGAAAATATTTTATTTACTTGTGGTTTATTTACTTATGGAAAAATAGCAAATGATAAAGTTGTAATAGCTTTCTTACAATCCTGCCTTTAGGATGAATTATCAGTGTTTACCAGCTCATTACCAAATGAGCCATTGCAACAGCCAAATAGACTGGGCTCCCAGAAGTCTTCCGAGCCCTCTCATGTTGTTCAGTGGGACTTGCTTGTTATTTCCATTGAAATATTCTCCTGCTTAATTTTGGTCAAGTAATTCCAGAGGTGAAAACTAGGACTGAAGAAATTTTTCTTGATTGAAAGTGACTAAGAAGGTAAGGCAGATCTTTCTGTACAAAACCATACCAGAAGAAAACCAGGCGTGAATGTTCCCAGCCCCTGCGCTCCACCTCCCCTGCCCCTGCCCCAGAAAGGCTGCGGCTGACTCATGTACAGGAACAGGTCTTAAGTCCAAATATGACAGTTAACAAGAGAATTGCAGTGTTTTGCTGTGATTCACATGTGCAGTGAACTTGCAAGAGAGATGCCATGAGCATTTGAAATCAATCCAGAGGAGTGGTAGCTAACATTAAGTGCTGTATTTTAACAGAAACGGGTTCAAGATCAATAGAATTCTGAAGGCAGCTGTGGTCACCAACATACCCGGTTGTTTTGTCCCAGGATCCAGGTTGCCAGCTCACAGTCGTACTGGGAATTCATGGCATCTTTTTTTTTTTTTTTGTTCTTTTTACCTTAAAGTCTCATCTCCTAAAGTACTGTGAACACACCCGCATCTCTTTAGACCTAAAGCTTAGCAAATAACGCTGCTATGACAAGATAATCCCCCTGTTTATGCTAAAAATCTTGAAAATTCAATATGTAAGTAGTGCAGAAGAATTCTGGTCGATTCTAAAATCTTGACCTTTTAAGTTCTCAGTTTTAGTAAGTCTGTCCTACTGCCTTCGTTGTGACCTGACCTCACAACTCTGCAACATTGGCAGATCTATGGTCTAGAATACAGTGTCGTGCTCTTTCTGCCAGAGCAGAAATTGTATTCTCTTTGCAGCAGCGGCAGCAAACCGGGCAGAAAGTAGCTCTCAATAATAATCCAACACGTTTGAGTGTCTTGGTCACTCCCTAAGTCTGATACAAACGTGTGACTTCCTTTTAGCAGGAGCACTTAAGAGACACCACTCGTGCAGCTAGAGATACCTCATTTCTCACTAGAGTTTGCCCGTAAGGTTTGGGGAGCTGGGGAAGAAGGAGATTGGTTTCTGGCTTGCAATTTAGTCAGCGTTCAATGCAGTATTTGTTTACTGACTTGGAAGTCTGGTAGTGCCATATAAATGCTACTGAGGTTTGCGGAGGCAAAATGTGCAGCTATTTAAGTAGAGCAATGGTATAAGCTTATATTGTGAGCGCTGAAGAACCAGAAGTGATCACATCTTAAAGGCTGTTCCGTTCTCCCTTTGATGAACGCTTCACTGTGATGTGCAATTAATAGCTTTGAACAGTTGCCAAAACACACTTGGAAAGCCTCTTGATGTTTGTGGTGTTAATAGACTCTGCCCTGGTGTTCAGTAACACCGCGTCTTAAGGTTTGACCCTCCACATGCCACAAGTCATTCAGGAATTTTGTGCTGCTGAATGTCGAAGTTCTGTGCGTTCTTCGCAGTACTCGTGCCGTTTCCTTATGGGAAGTGTCTAAATCTGACTGTGCTGCTGAATGACTTTCAGAGTAGAAAGTCATTTTGTACATCTGGTGTTCTGTTTAATTGTCATCAGGCTTTGGTTTTCAACGAGATAATTGCTGAGCTGTCTTTGGTGCTTTGAAAAATAAGTTGCCTTCAAATCTATTAATGCTGCTCAAACGCGCACTTTTCTGAAAACGTGTTTCCTGTCATAAGGCTTCAGTAGCATCAAGCAAGTTAAGAGTTTATCAGGATATTATTGTCACAGACGAGAAAACAAAGTGTTACAGATAAAAGTCTTATGAATGTGACTTTCCTCTTAATCACTGTGGAAATTGAGGAGCATTTACGCTCAGGAAATTAAACTAATGGACATAATAAATGAATAGGACGCTACTTTTTGACCTCTTTCCTAACTTCTCCCAGCAGAGCAAACCAAGGGATTAGTTCTCAGTCCCTACTTTACTTTCTTTATGGTCTTGCTTTACTGACATCGTCCAGCGAACCCCCAAAAGAGGAGAAAGCAAGAAAAGGGTTATTTCTGTGAGGCTCTGTGCTTGCTTTGTCCTTGAAGCATCACCGTCTGCAATGAAGGATCTTACTCGGGGAGGACAATGGCCAGGTGAGAGCCTGTATCCATTTTTCTTCCTGAGAGACACTTTTCATTCTTGGTAGAAAGCAACTGTTCCTGGAAATATGTGAGGAGTTATTTGTATCTTTCAAAAGCGGATTTGGGTCCGTGTGCCTCAAATATTTGGAGGAAGAATGAGTAAGCTCTCTGCAGAACTTCTTTCAACTCCCTTACCTCTCAATAAGACCTCTTCATCTCTTCTTTCCTTCCATGTTTTGTGGAACCTTACACATTATTGCTAACAGAAACAGTCTTTTGGCTTTTTCCTGGCTGGACATGTGCAGGTCAGTGCAGTTTCTGTAGCTTGTTGTGTAGCAGGCTGTGGGATTAGGCTGCATCTGGGCACACTGAGCTTTCTCAGGTGGCTCACTGGAGTGTAGACCCTCTGGAGGAGAGATGCACATCCCCTGGTTGCTCTACAGTATAGCTGCCTCTCTCCAGCTTTGGTGCTGGGCTGAGGAAGAGGAGTGAGACAGGAGCAGAAAGCAGTGAGATGCTGGCTAATGAAATTGTGCTGAGTCTATAGAGATGGGTTGAGTTTAAGAGTAGTTTTCTAGCACTTGACTTTGCAGGTATCTCAAATGAGGTGGAAGGCAGCTTGGAAAACCAGACTATAGTATTGGAATTCATTATAAAGGAAGAAGCAATACCAAGGTTACTCATCAGAATCACCATCTGGCAGTCTTTTCAGATGAGAGATACACCATGAAAGGACTGCTGCTAATGGTTGAAAGGTAGCTCTGTTGGAGCATTACAGACTAGACCACTCAATTAGGAAAAGAGGAGGACCTCACTTTTCAGAAACATGCTAATCGGGCAGACTCCTTTTACAGCTGTTTGTGCAGTGCAAGAACAATTATTTAGCTAAATATTGTCATAAACAAATCGTTGTTGTGCAATACTGTAACTTGATTTCAGTAACTGGGCTTCCAAGTGTCCTTATCTTTGTGTTTTACTTCTGCATTATTACAGTCTACTCTCATAATCGATTGTTCATAATTATTCATTGTATACATTCAAGTCAGACTTCATCTGATTCTAATGTGTACAGGAACTTGTGTTTTAAACCAAGGTTTTATGTGTCAGATTTATAACGCGAGACCCCAATATTTTGAGAATAGGGCTACACTTCTAAGTTATAAATAATATTTTCTGATGGAAAAAGGTGGCTAAGTATAAAATACGAATCTTGCATGTTACTGTACTTAGCCATGCGATCATTATTCGAAATTCTCTTTCAGGTCTTTACATTTATATTCATTTGGTTTCCTCAAAATGGACACGGCTAATGTATTATTAAAGGTTTAAAAATTGGAATCCATGTAGTAAATGTTGATGTGTTTTATGGTTCAACAGAAACCGATGTAGCAGTGAACTTTGTGGTATTTACCAGCCCACAGGTAAAATGCTTATACTATTTTGATTTGCATATTCTGGGCGTTGATATGATTTATTTC
>NW_010165760.1:45806-46120 GCF_000695765.1 Mesitornis unicolor | reverse complement strand
CAATAGCACTTCTTAAAAGGAAATGTAATATAGTATTATAATAATTCTGGAAACAAATTTACATGCTCATATAATGCATGCAATTAACAATGCCAGTTAGGTGTCAAACACCAAAATGCCTGAGCGCTCCTTGCGTGTTTCTCATGAGCAGAAATAACGCATGGCTTTTAAGGAGGAGCTCAACAGAGAAAAAGCTGCATATATTTTTTTATTATTATTATTATTATTCTCTTGTTGGACTTATGGGCTTGCACCTGATTAATTGATTGCATTTTTTTAATTTATCCTTTGTAATTTAATTGGTTAATATGGGG
>NW_010165760.1:26741-45775 GCF_000695765.1 Mesitornis unicolor | reverse complement strand
GGAAGGGAGAAGAAGGGAAAGTCTTGGTATATAAATCTGAGTGGCCCTCTGCTCTCTCTCGACCATATGTGGGGAACAGAGTTCTACTCATTATAATGTTTTTTCAATGACATGAATATGTATAACTGCATATCTCAGCTCTTTGTGCAGTTCCAAAATGCAGCTTTATGTAGCTTACCGCTGCTCCAAAGTTGTCCAGCTCCATAAGGATTCTTGTTGGCCTCCTGATGTTCCACTCTGGCACATGCTTCCCGCTAGCAGTTTTGATCTGACGTGGTGACCGAACACTGAGGTTGTTTGAGAGGTACACTGGATTATAAAAGCTTCTCGATATGGTGTCTTCATCCATTCCAGGGGAAGAGGCTAATGTTTGGAACACTGTATTTGTGTAAAATGTGATCATAGTACAAACTGTGCCAAAGAGTGTTTTGCGAAAACCTGGGACTGGCATAAAAAGTATCTAGCCTGGTTTCTTCATGTCAAATTAGAAATTATCTTCATTACTTGTGATTCCTAACTAAGGTTTTTCCCACCCCTCAGATCACTGGAGGGCACGCTAAATATTTCACAACAGTAAACAGAAAAAGGAAATCAATACCAACATGCTGTCTGCTGTGATGTTCAGCCAAGATTGTTTTTGGAGTAGGTGGTGGGAATGTGAGTTTATTGCATCACTTGCTATCTGCAGTTCCCGTCTTATTTGCATGTTGTCAGTAAAAGTGAACAGAAGAAACAATTAGAAAGCTGTTGAACACATTTCCGAAGTCAGGAGATGTATTTTGCTGTGGGTGCTCAGATTTCTAGAGCTACTTAAACTTCAAATGCGAGTCTGAACAGGTTCTTGAACTACTGTTGGTAGATCACAGGACTGTAGTATTCATCTGCTGTTGTTTGGATTCTGGTGTAAGACACAGTGACCAAGCAATAGACCACATCTTCGGGAGAGAGAACTAGATCTTAGGGTATCTCCAAAGCAATAGGGCTTCCATAAGTAGTCGTGTAGTACACTATCTTATTTTATTTTTTAAATCTATTAAAAAGAATGTCAGAATCAAATTGATTTACATTTCAAATTTGGATTTGATTTTTGATTTCTCAGTCATTAGCTTTGTGGTTTTAGTTCTTTGCCAGCACCATTTATTCAGATAGTATAAATGATGTGCATGTCTCACACTGTCTTAGCATGATGATGTGCAAACCTGGCACTGCCTCTGAATAGTTTCTCATTATTTTTATGTTCACTGTCTATATCGATACATTTAACTTTGCTTTAAGAAAGTGTGTAAAAAAATTAAATATTAGGATGTATAGTTTTTTATGTTGTTATTAAAAATGAACAAAGCCTGGATTTTCCTTGATCCTGAGAGACTTCTGTTGCCCAGAAACTGGCCTAGTCCAAGCCCCACAAGGACTTTTCCTTCCTCCCCACACAGAAAGGAAACCTTTGTCACTTCACCTGGAGATTCTATTACACATTTCTTTGTCAGTTCTCTACGCAGTGGAGGCAGAACAAATATGTTGCCGATCTTTCACTGATCTCTCAGGTCACTGGGCTACATCATTTATGACCCGAGACTTCCAAAAAGGTCACTGAGGATAAAAGGAAAAGACTCACTTCAAGAAAAGAGGTTTTTCACTTCAGCAGTAATAGATCGGCATGATAAAAACTAGAATCTTCCTTATGCTGAAATGAAGATGTAGAACATATATATTTTATTTTTTCCCCTCAAAGTTGCTGTATAAGTAGCATTTTTATAATGGATTTTTGTCACCACAGTAATGTTAATAAATCCAAGAAATGGTGCTGTATGTGCAGTTGTGTGCTACGTAAGGACTTGCTTTCAGAACGTACTGTAAAACATTTCTATTGAAAGCAGTTATTAGAACTTAATTTTCCACCAGCAACTAAATTAATCACCTACTAGGAAAAATATTCATCTTCGATAATGAAAGTGCTCTTAAAATACAATTTTTCCTATATTCTGTGTCCCAATTTATTGTTTGAATGAGAAGTTCCACCGGTGGTTGTGCTAAAATATTTTCAGCACATTATTATACATAACCCAGTTCATTAAATGAATGTGCATGGCATGTAGGTATACTGTGTTTGTTGTCCAGGACTTAAGAAATAAATGAGCAATCATATCTGAAAACAGAATCCCTATTGAAAGTATGTTTATTGCGTCACTTGAGATTAAAACCCTATCTGTAGATATCTTTTCTGCTTTTGTGATCTAATTAAAATACCACAGAGCTGGAGATACTACAGTTCTTGAAGACAGGCTTGTAATAGCATCTATGCATAGGAAGCAATTACAGTGTTTTTATTTCTTTCCTTCTAAGAGATGCATAGAGGTACTCGCAAGGTACAGATTGGTTGTTTTTAATGGTGTAAGAATATTAAATTATTTTTATACAAAGAAGCAAAACATTGTGGCGGTTGAAGACTGTTTTATGGTGCAATAATAGCATAATTAGTATGGTATTATATGCAAATTCTTAATTGTCAAGCGAAGTTTATAGTCACTGAAGAACCTCACCTACAGTTGTTGCTTTATGTAGTTCATTATTTTTGACCAAAAATACAGGCAAAGAAAGTAATCTTCACCTCTTACTTTAAATGAGGTTTCTACAAATTAGTAGGATAATTTTTCCTGTAATTGGGGCTGTGCTTATGTTTTAATTGTTTTTTTAATACGAGAGGCTATGGTAAGAAATAATCTATTTATGAAAAAAAGCGTATAATTATCATATGAAGTTGTAAGTTAGTGAAGGTTAGTGCCTTTTGTTATGTGAAGGGAGCTACACTGGAAACCATTGGTGTTCAAGGAGAGTGAAACAAAAGCACAAATTGAGATTGCGATAAGGAAGAGCTTGGAACTACCTTTCACAGGACAGCAGTGATGACTCTAGAGCCAGCAGCTCCCAAAGCTGAGGTCAAGAAGTCATCTTGTGCAAATCCAGACATACTCCAGCCCAGACTCAGTGTATGGCTCTGTTTAAATGCAGCTGAACAGCTGCTCACTGAGAGCCAGCTTGTGTGACTGAGCCAACGAACCGACTTGTTCATAACCCACTCTTGAAAACTGCATCTAGGGTTGCTCAAATCCTGCACAAATGTGGTTATGCCTGGGGATGTGGTATCACCTTGTGGTATGGTGACATAAGCCTGCTTTCTGCCGTGTTGCATCACAGGAGGCACTGCTGTACGGCCTCTTGGGGTGGTACACCTGCATCCATAGCGGGATCGGGTTCTTATTCCCACACTGAGTGCTATCTCCTTGTTAAACTGTCCATGCAGTGGTGTCCCAGCTAGAGTTTGGTGGTTGGGCTGGTGAGATTTGGGCAGTCAGGCTTCTCTCCTGACCTGTCCTCTTGCATTTCTTTAGAGCAACTTCCTCTTGCTGCAGTTCTGGAGTGGGGTTAAACTTGCGTGCGCAAGCAATGTTTGTGTTCCCTTGCCCTAATTCTCCTCTTATTTTGTAAATCATGACTTTTTCAGTAATTGTTGCCGTTTCTACTACTGTGAGTGCAGAGGAGTGATGTTCTGGTGTCTCTGATGCTCATTCTGGAGGTGGTGGCTGGTATATGCGATCCTTTGTTCCTGGAAAATTTTAGGTGTGGATGATAGCTGCTCTTCTGCAGTTCATGTGAGCGCTACCCCAGCATCTGACTCACCTAGGGTTATGTTAATAGTGTGATGAAGGAGCTAAAGGAGAAGAAATGAAGTCAATGTAAAATAAAGCTTTTGGGGAAAACTTTTTGAAGTTAACTTCCCTCCCAGTGGTGGTGTTTCTGGGCTGTTATTTGACCAATGGGAATAAACTGAACTGTGAATCTTCAGGATGACAGATTTCTTCACAAGAGCATGCTGGATGTTAAAAGCTTTCAGTATTTAGGCTTGTTCTTCACCGGAACATAAAATTAGAAACTTAGAGAAGATATTTCTGCAAATAGGAGAAAATACAAACTACAAAGTAAAGCGGAATAACTGGGCTTGTCAAGGTATCTGCTCTATCTACAGAAGGCCTTACCTCCAGCCTGGCAACTCTAGGGGATTTCATTTGCTATTCTTCTTTCCATGTCTTCCTAAGACTGGTTTTGGCCTCCTCCCCGGGTGCACTCATACTGCAAACAACTTTTTTTGCCTCATTTCTTCCTTCCCTCCGGGTGCCAGGGCCCTGCCATGTACACCCAGCTGGTCCCAGCAAAAGACAAGCCTTTTCCTCCTGTTATCTAACTGTCTTTTTTAAACATGTGCAAGACGTTCTTTATACCCTGTAGTTTTTGTTGCTTTAGGTTTGGTGGTTTTATTTTCTGTCCCCCACCTACTGAAAGCAGGTTAAGATTCACTTCTGCACGTGGATTTGGGGACTGAAACCTGGATCTGAAAAGGATTTGTCTAGTAGTTGGATTTCCTTTATAAATATGCCTATACCTCCTGGCTCAGCTAACTTGGTGACTGCTTCGCAGTATTCTTAAAGTAGTACAGCAAAATACCTGAGGAAATAGATCATTACAGAATCTAATTCCTTGCACTCAGCACTGAATCAGGTCTAAATTTATTTTACATGGCAGAAGCAGAGTGAATATCGCAATGTCCTTGGAACCCAGCATGGTTTTAATTGGATACTCTCTTTTTCTAATGCTCCTGTGGAACACCAATTTAAATCCTTGGGATTAAATTTATATGACAGGCTGCCATTCTCGCTAAAGTGGTGCATCATTTTAATTTATTTATTTTGCTTTGATGTTTCTTGACAAGTAATAAAGCATCGGGTCCTCGGTTGTGAAGGTCTTGTTGCTATTTTCTTCTAGAGAATCCTTCCATTTCGGAACCCTTTTGCTGACACACAGCAAAGTGCAACAGCGTTCATTTAAAAAAGGGGCCAATAGCTCTCAAGCTCAGCAAGAATTCTAGTGAGATACAATTTAAGATAAGGAAAGCTTCATTTATGTAATAAAAAATAACCCCTCGTAAATGAGGTTTGTAATGCATTATCCTTCTTAGCCTTCCACTGGGCCCATAATTACGCAGAATATCTAATGTACTCTGATAATCTGATCTTAACTTGATAGTGTTTTCACTTTATATACAGACTAAAACACTACGACCGGTGGATTATAAAGACACTGATTACTTAACTGTAATAAATACATGATGCTGTGAAGGTGAAGATAAAAGCATGATGTGCAAAGTATGAAAATAAATTAAAATGCTAGGAAACGGGTGTGAAGAGGCTTTGAAAATAGGTTCACATTTTTCATTATGGCATTATTGTGGGTCCACGGCCCAGTCACAGTCACTTCTACTGGCAATAATAAGATAGATAAAAGTAAATCATTCCCAGGCTAATGAGCATATTATTGAAAATAAATTAAATATGGACACATCTGGAAAAATAGAGTTGCAATAAATTAAATTTTAAAAGCTCATTAGCTGGGGAGTATGAGATTTTTAAAATATTATGTTTCAGTCCCTCTGTCCTAGTCAACAAGCCTATTTTAATAGTGTACAAGACTCTTTGTATGCTTCTAATACCCAGTGCATTAACTGTTACGAGTGTTTAAATTGATTTTACTGTTTTATCCACTAGGACTGAACAAATGGCAAGGATGCTGATGAAGCACTGTACTGTAGATGTATCTACAAAGTTTTTGTTGTAGGCATCCCCATTTGAATGACTTCATATGGTACAAATAGTTTTATGTACATATTGACCTTGGAAAGAAGGAAACAAACGGCAACAGGGATTGGCATTTGGCAATGGGTGCACAGGTCATGAACAGACATGCAGTGTCAGGAATCTAACGACGAGTTCAGCCCGTGGCCACGTGTGGTGCGCTGACCTTAGCTGGCTGCCAGACGCCCATCCAGCTGCTCACTTGCTCATAGAGAGAAAATAAGAGAAAAAAGCTCATGGGTTGAGATAAAGACAAGGGAGATCACTTACCAGTTACTGTCATGGGCAAAACAGATGTGAATTGGGGCAAATTAGTTTATTGCCTATTAAAAATAGATTTTGATTATGAGAAAAGCAGATTAAAACTAAAGCAGCTTCCTCCCAGCCCGTGTTTTTTCCCAGGCTTGACTTCACTCCTTCACTCCCCAGCCCTCTACCTGCCCCAGCCCCAAGTGGCACAGAGGATGGGTGGCTGTGGTCAGTCCATAATGCTGCCTCCCTGCCACCTCTTCCTCCTCACACCTCTTCCTCCTCACACATTCTTCTGCTCCAGTGTGGTCCCTCCATGGCTGCTGTTCCTGCCAGGAAAACCAGCTCCCCTGCACTTCCCCCCTCATTCCTCACTGCCCAGGAGCATGTTACTCATTCCTAAATACAGGTTTCCCAGGCGCCACCAGCCTCGCTGAGTGGCTCAGCTGTGCCCTGTGGTGGGGCTGCTGGAACTGGCTGTGTCCTGGGGCAGCCTCTCAGCTCCCCTCAGAGGAGTCCCTGCAGCCCCAGTGCCTGGGCACCCAAAATATTATCCTAAAGTAGGTAATTTTAATCACAAGTGCTTAACGTAGCTATATCTGCTTAGCTCTTTAGTCGTCACCACTTTCAATTCTTTGTTTTCATGACTGGCTGGGATCAGGCCTTGCTACTCTGTTTTTTCTATTTGCAGTTACTACGCAAGAATGAGTCCAAAATATTGATGACGGAACCTTAAAGCTCGGGGCGAATTCAGCCATGTTCAAACCTCAAAGTGCTCCTGAGTGTGCTGCATGCGTACGAGGTATTTTGCCATCCTTCTGCTACACCAGGACTCTGCCAACTGCGGAAAACAGCGCGTTGCATTATGAGCTGTGTGGGGAGCAGCCCCTTGCTTTGACTTACGTGGGGAGTAACAGCTCATTGTAAATCCACACATCAACAGCCCCGTGGCATAGAGGGTTTCTCACGCAA
Organism: Mesitornis unicolor; assembly: GCF_000695765.1. Lineage (NCBI taxonomy): Eukaryota > Metazoa > Chordata > Aves > Mesitornithiformes > Mesitornithidae > Mesitornis > Mesitornis unicolor. Next base: position 38,870 of record NW_010165760.1, on the reverse strand, counting down.
TAGACCTTTGGTTTTGACCTGTAAAAATGATTTCTTTATGAACAGCTGTTAGAAACTTTTGACAGGTCCCTTTCTGTAGGCTGTTGATAATTAGGGCCTAACTGTTTCTGTTTTTACTCCCTACAAAATACATTCACATTTGGTCTCGGCAATCCAAGTCACTAAATTGTACGGTGAAGTCCCTTGCTGTGCCTTTAAATCTGATAAGCTGTGAATTTTGAGACCACTGGTGAGTTGTTCAGGCTTGAATTTTCTGTAGATATAAAACTAGAGCCACCATAGAGGTTATAGTATTTGTCTTCAGCAAACTTCGTCGTTCAATAAAATTTAGACTAGTTGTGAATTATTGTCGTCTTAGGGCCAAGCACAGTTTTAGAAGACAAGTGCTGAACTAGATTTCAAAATACACCCAGATTATTTTTTTTAATGGATTTGTGGAGAGAAATCATAAGATAAAAGTGTAATAAATGTATCATGAGTTTCATGTTTGATTTCTTACTTCGTATTTCATTTTATTATTGTCTAAGCTCTGAATTCTTTAAAAGAGGAGATAAGGTAACAGCCTACATTAGCATGTAATTCACTGCTATCTGTAAAGTTCACTAGATCAAAACAGTTGATTTTGAAACCCCTATACCTGTGCTATATTTGTTTCACCAGTGGTACTTTGGACTAGGTTTAGTCTGGCCCCTGAGATTGATTCCATCAGGTACCTTTGAAGCTGTCCAAAAGACAACTCATTGCTTTGGATCCTTATGTCTGCCTTGGGGATTGGAGCACATTTGTGCATCCTCGCATGGCACTTCCCATTCATTTTCCAAAAGATAAATAGCATAACACCATCGACTCTGCAAACTTAGCCAGGGCATGGCAAGAGGAGAGGGTCAAGATGCACAGCAAAACTGCTGTGCAACTCCTAAACAAATTCCACACTTTCTGCTTGAGTTGGGCTATGTAGGTATTTGTGTTCCTTCTTTAATGCAAGGTCTCAGTCTCCGTGATGGCGTACCTGCTTAGAGAAGCAGCAGATTACTTGTGGTCTCTGCTGCACCTACCCATGTAAAGCCACTCCTAGAAAAGCCTGTGGGAGTGTTGGGAAGAGGTGAAGAAGGGAGTTCTCCAAGTTAGGAAGATTATCTATGTGGTCATGCAGCCAGTGTTAACCAGAATCTTTATACTGCTGGGTTCTGGGCTTCATCCCTTCATCGGAGCTTGTCATGAAATGCTCAAAAGGCAGCTTGCTGGCAGTTCTTAATAGTGACTGCGTTGAAGACTTCAGATGAACCAGAATCAGAGGTTCTGTGTCCCTTTGTAATAGACAAAGTAGCTAGAATTGAGGGTGAAGTTCTCATTTACAAGATCTTATTTCTGCAGTGGGTTCTCAATCCAGGACATACGTACATAATATGCCTGCCTTGCTGGACAGAAAAAGGCCCTTAAATGTTTCAGGCAAGAGAGATCTGCTTTGAATGAGCAGTAACAGAAGGACAGGCCACAAAATTCCACTGACTTTGTTCTTCGATGCCTGGTCTCTTCATCCCTTTCAACTCCTGTTTATTCTATCTAACAGACTGTAATTAATTACAGCCTGCGTTAGGTATTAGAAACTTAATATGTATGGGCTACGTTGAATTCAGTGGTGCAAGGCTGTCTGGGAACTTTGTTTTCATTTGTAATCTGGTTTAAAGCTGAATATTGTACGTATGCTTTATTAAATTCCTGTGTTGCCTCCTGCTGTTGTGGAGTAGACTAGTTCATGCTGAAACAATTATTTTGGTAAGTTGTCTCAAGCTGTCTGAGGATATGGTTTGATCATTCAAGCAGCCGAAGGGGTTGATCCTAGTCCTTGTGAACAGTCCCTCAATCTCTGCTTGTTTACTGCATTTCTTGTCTTTCTGCTAACCACTTAAGGCCTGATCAGCTTGGTAAAGGTCTTCTGACAAAGATGAATGCAGTATTTGCTGAGGTCCCATTATTAAAATAACTAAACTGTGTGCTGAAGCAGTGCACGTTTAACCATGTCGGTCAAAACGCATCTAAGGCATTACAAGCTCACTTTAAAAAAATATAAATTTTACAAAGGTTCTTTTGCTGGCCTTTTAAAGTTTTTGAGCATGTGAAAGTAGGAAGGAAAAGCTGATGTTAAATATTGAATGGGTTCTATAATCGGGACTGTATTCCTGTGACAGAACATGATTGCATGCAGTGACTTATATTTTGAACTATAAGCAGTTTTCTGGTTGTCCTTATTTAAAAGTAGACCCACTTGATGCTTGCCTTGTCGACTCCTGATCTGTAGCTTGAAGGAGTGAATGTGTGAAGAGTGGAGTATTTTGTCCCATCTTTCTTGTCAAAGTTGTTTTAATTTATTTTGAGGAAGATGAAAGGGGTTGATTGTACCCCCAGATACTACCTGAAAGCAAACACGAGAAATCAAAGGGCAAGACCTATTTGGAAAGAGTAGGTAATAATTTTCTGAAGTTTTGGAAAGAGGAAACGTTACCCTGGAATTTGATAATATTATTGATGATTACTTTGGGTTTTTCTTTCCATTTTGTGTTTGGAAGGTAATTTTCACAGCTTGGAAAGGAACTTCTGAGCTTGACACCACCAATTAACCCCCATGACAGACCAGGCACATCTTTATAGTGCGTTACTATAAGGACTAATGTGTTAGGAGAGGGCATGTCTCTCATTAATGGTAAAGATAGGATAAAATCTGAATTGATAAAATTTGAGACCTAGGAACTCTGTTAGGTAGCACTCAGAAATACTCTTAGCAGATCAGATGGGTATGGCTATATCACTTAAAAAAAAAAATAAATTAAATTGGAATGAGTTTATCTGCTGCTTGTTGTAAAATAGTCTATCCTAGCTATTAAAGCAGCTTAAATTAGAATAGTAGTAAAGCAGTAAATTTAAAAGAATGTTAAATGGTATTGATTATATAGTAACCTTTGCATCAGCACAATCAGCTGCAAGCACACAGAAGTGAAAAATTCCATTTGCTTCTGAAACGTTCTTGGGCGTACCAATATTTGAAATGAATAATATGAATAATATAAACACTATAATTATAAGAAATTTCAATGTTCCCCACTGTTATGATTTCACAAAGAATATTGGCCTGATAATTTCATGAAAATAGTAATTTCAGTCTTAAAATGACACTGAAGAGGAAAGTGGCCATTTTGTAGAACACCATGAAATCTGTTCAGTGTAGACTGCATTACTTGCTTATGAATAGCAAGTAGAAAACAGCTGCTGCACTGAAAATATAAGAGATTTATACTATGAATTGGTGGTGGTTGAAGACAAAGAGAACTCTTCAATCTAAGCAAACTAATATTTTAGTTGTGGTTAGCAAAGAGCAGCGTTCAAAGCAGCACAAGCTGGTTGTAACGTAGATGGAAACGCCTTAGTTCACAAATTCTTAGCGGTTCAAGCATGAAAACTTTCTTCCTGTAGCAGTGTTGGAGAACTCCGAGAGGTGACCTTGGGTCTGTCCAAGCCACGTTTCTCTGCAGTTCCTGTTACATCCTGATGTGAAATAGTTTACCTAAGCTATGACTGATAAAGTTAGCAAGTCACATATAGGTGCTCACTTGGTGCAAAGGGGCTGTTTTCTTCTATTTGCACTGCTGTTATCACCTGAATGTCAGTTTGGGTTGATGTAATTGAGAAAACATTTGGTCCTTGTTCAGGGTGGCAGTAGAGTTAATGAAGTTCTGTGGAGCTGAAAGTCGAGTGTTAATGTCTGTTTATTTGAGCAATTGCTCCCTGAAAAGGCACCATTTCTCTTTTTTGCCCTAAGAAACAAAGAGCCTTGAAGAACCTCTATGAGGTCTGTGGGCTGTTTTAGCTAGTGATACCGAAACCTAAGATTTATGCTGGTGTTTTCTCGGGAAATCAGCAAAACCTTGTATGTGTCTTGGCTTTGATAGAATTATTTAATATCAGTGGCATATTAGTGCAGTAAATATTTTATGCTTCACAGAGAAATAAATGTATTGTGACTTGTAACATACATCCCAACTCTGCATGACCTCTTTGTCTGACTCTATACTAGCATAAAAAATAAACTGCTTAACAGATGCTCTATTGCTAATCTCAGGGGTTTATTGCTCCTACACATTTTTATGAAGACATTAATTTTCTAAAAGCATTCTTCCTGCAGTATTCTGAAGAATATTCAGAAATTAGGAGTTGTCAGCCTAACACACTGCGCCTCCTGGAAACCTGATCTACAGCCTTATTTCACTTTAGATTAATTTATTGGAGGAGTCTCTTTGGTTTGCATGAACTATACGTGTACCTTTAGGAATCTGTAAAATAATTAGCATACAACTTCGACATACATGCTGAGGCTCATAGTGCTGTACTTTTTATTTAGTTTGTGTATCAGTGTTGTAAAAAGATTATAGAAGATTGCTCTTCTACATTTTTAGTGGATTAGGCCAGTCCATTAAGAAATGCTTTTTACAATTCTAGTTTTAAGGCATTGGTTTCTTCAATTGTAGGGTTTGTAGGGGATGTATTACTACTGCTGCTGCTGCTGCTGCTGCTACTACTACTACTATTATTATTATTATTATTAAATTACAAACATTAGTTTTGGCATAAGGGTGTACTCCACAATCCATATGGTGAACTAGTTGATGTGAAACACTTTGTTACGCTGTAATTGGGGCCGTATCTCTCCCTGTAGGGACAGGTTTGAAAGTTACACAATAGATCAGGAGGTTATGTTCCACATGAATGTCTGCATATGGCAAATCTTGACTTTATTTTGTTTTAATAGCATGTGTGTGATCTTGAATGCCTTTGTGAGAGGAAAGTTAAAAGTCATGCTGTTGAGTTTGTGAAATCCAAATTTTATTTTGTCACATTTTTTCTCTACTCGCATTTCTTGGAAATACATCTGTTGTCAACCTGGATATATCTTGTTCTCTTTTTTTCTTTCTTTAGCTATTTTCTCTAGTAAGAAAGCAAAAGGAGAGGCTTTGTGGATAGAGGCATGATTGGCAAGCTTCTGTTCTGATGAGAAACTGGACTCCTAGAGCTCAGCAGGTAGCAGTCAGGTGTTGGGGTTTTCCTCCTTGTTATTGACTCTTATTCTTCTGCCAAGAGTAAACTACAATTGTATTTTTGATCTATTATACCTTCAGTTACATGATAACAAAGTCTGATATATTGAGCATATGAACACCTCTTTTGATTTATCTAGACACTGTATTTTTTGAGGGAACCGCTCGCTCTGTTACTGCATCCTGTGTGGGATAAGAGCTCAGTCAATGTTAAAATAATAGTGGCTGGTTCTCACCGTCCTCCCTGGCTTCCTTCCAGTTTGCCAAAGATGCAGTAAGTAGATGTTCTTGTGATTTATATCCTCTGTTTTGACCCTTGAATGCCAGGCCAGACCTGATCATAGGTGGCTTATGTCCTCGCAGTTTTAGACTGTGAAATTCACAGCCACACCAGAGTGAAAGACCATACAAGCTTCTATCTGGCCGTCAAAGGTATTCCTGAGCAGATGCTGGCGACTTTGACAGATGCAAAAACTAATTAAGGCAGAATTTTTCTGACACCTCAGCGAAATTTCTGAAAAAAATCCTGTTAGAAGCCTTTGGTGTTTATTTCATTACAGTTGTGTTTTTCAAAAAAGCTGTGGTAGTAAGGGCTCAAACCGCATGATCCGCTCTCCACTACAGGATTTTCCTGCTGCTGGCTGCTTGTTGTATTCTTCTTGTAACTATAGCTAAAATTAAGAGAAGTCTGCTTCTGTAAAATAATGATCTCACTGATTTTCAAATTATTTCTGTTACCTCTGCATTTCTCTTTTTTTTTAAACAGTAAATGCAAGAAAGTTGTAAATAACTTGGGGCTTGAAATTGATATTTTCAGGAAAAAGTATGTGTTTGTTACTGCTTTGCTCAATATTTATTTCTGGTGTACCCTAGAGAAGAAGTGTCATTATATGACTACAGTAGAGAGAGAAAGGAATATGTTATTAGCTCATCGTAGAGGATTGATGTGAGAGTACATTCCTATATGGGCATGTGCTTAAATCTAGTGTCTACCCTGCATCTGCAAGAGATGGCATTAAACCTCCCAGGAGCCCGGGCTGTCTGGCTAAATGAGCTTAACCTGGGAGAAGTCTAGTACATTAAAAAAAAGAAAAAGTTATGTTTAAATTCCACAAATCAGTATGGTTTCTTTCTACATCACAAACCCTCTAGTTAAGCTAAAAGTTACCTTGTGTGAGCTTTGTGAATGGAATTAGAGACCTGGCTTTGCAAACTTCAGAGCATATTGGAGTACCTGTTTCTATAATTTCCTGCTTTGGTTCCACACCCTGATGCTAAGAGTTGTGAAAATGTCCTTGCCTTACAACAGAGAATTCTCCTTGTCCTTCCCACAATAAAACCTCACTATTATACACTCAAACTCCTCACCTTCTCCCCCATGTTATTTCCTTGCCACTGCCGCAGTGGTTCAGGGAGTGGCAAAAGGATCTTCTGTCCCTTCCAGTTCAGATACTCTCTCAGGATAGTGAAGGCTTTCTTTTCATGTTGGTAATGGAGAGGAACAGTAGCTGGGCTTAAAGGTGAAAAAAGGCAATTTGAGGTTTTGAAAACTGAGGCCACTTGCTTAGATGCTTGGCTCACTCAAGGACAGTTGGACACGGTGAGATTTGTCACCAGCTTCAACAAATGAAGGTGGTGGAATTAGGCCTTGTCTGCAAAGCGGCTAGAAGATAAGTCTGACTACTCTTACATTGTTAGTCTGTATAGGGATTTTTAGTGGTTTTACAAAGTGATGAGATAATAGTTAAACTGGTAGTTGTCTCTGAAAAAAAGGAGCTAAAAATGAATCTGAAACTTCTGTGCAAGCTACAGCTTGGGTTGGAGGGCTTCTGCTGTTGGAAGGGGACTCGGCTGATGCCTCTCACTGTTCATAAATATTTTTTTTTCCTTTTAATCTAGTGAACGCTGACACGCAACCGGCTGATTTGACATTTTAGGCATCTTCAAAAAGAGCTGACTTCTTAAAGTAGGTCTTTTACTACTTAAAGATTCACTTTTGCTCAGTTTTTTGCTAAGGCAGTATGTGGCTTATGTAGCTTGCTTTATTACGCCCACTCTGTCCACCGAATTTGCTGTTTTTCTTTACTGTTTATAAGTAACAATCAATGAAATATTAATAAATTAGATCCTTTGATTTGCTCTACTGTGCGTACAGCTGGTATTATAAAATCATCCCACTTCACTTTTCTCTAGTCTGTCTCAGCGCTGTTTCGCTCATTAGTACTTTAATTCATGCAGATGAGGTTATTCTCCACTGAAAAACAACAATTCCTGCATCGGAAACCTCGTGTTATCTTTGATTCACTGTCTCCTTGAACTACAGTGGATGCTGTGGCTTGGGAAACTGGGGGGTATGAATCAGTGCTGTAAGCTGGGAGGTGAAAAGGGATCTTTGTTTCATAGGAAAAGTGAGAAATGGTTTCAGTCTAAAAATAATTGAGGACTTTTATACAAGACCCTGTTAGATGCAACACCAATGTGCTATGTGCACAGCAGAGAATCTGCATAAAATATGGCATTTCTTTTAGTGCCAGAAAACGCTTTATTATATCATATTATACCATAGCAATAACAGAACATTTCCACTGGTTTCCTTTATAGTTGAGCTGATGTAATTTAAAATTCACATTTGTAATCTGCTGACAATATTGTCCGATAATGTTTTCCTTTGTCCACTCCAGCACTAAATTATAAAACAAATCTCTCTAACAATATTATGCTTTAGGGACACATAGATATCTTCCTTATGAGTACTGCATGACTCATGCACCATGTATTGCTATTTCCCTGCTGCAGTGTCTCAAAGGAAATGTTTTAATCTTCTAAATAAAACTGTAAAAAAAAAAATACTTTGCATGCTACTTGGTCCCTGTGTCACTGGCATTTATCTCTTCTTGATAAGGAAGAACTGGAGGTGTAGGCTGACGGTTGTAAAATTATGCATTTCAATTTTTTTTATACCGTATACAACAGTCACCAGTTCATACATTCACTGTGTAATGGCCAGAGGTAGATAGAACATACGAACAACTCGCTTTGGATAATTACTCAGGCTTATAATGTCGTATTTATTCTTTTTTTTGATGCCAGCTTGCAAATGTTTATTGTCAATTACCTGTAACTCCCTGTAGTCTTATGGTCTTGGTCTTACAAAACTGAGTGGGCTGAGGTTGAGCAGAAGGAATGCTAGTGGAAATGTGGTCCTGATATCTTTATCTGAAATACTGGATCCATATTTCTTATGTATGCACTATGATTACTTAATCTTATAGCACAGGAACAAGAACATTTGTGGAAGAAGAGAATACTATCTTTTCACATGGAAATATGGCTGTTAATACAACCATATAATGCATACAGTTGGGGCTGTTCAGCCTGGAGAGGAGAAGGCTCTGGGGGGACCTTATAGCAACCTTCCAATACCTGAAAGGTGCCTATAAGGAATCTGGGGAAGAACTATTTACAAGGCCATGTAGCAATAGGACGAGGGGTTATGTTTTTAAACTACAAAAGGGCAGATTTAGGTTGTATATTAGGAAAAAGTTTTTCAATATGAGGGTGGTAGATCACTGAACAGGTTGCCCAGAGAGGTGGTGGAGGCCCCATCCCTGGAGATATTCAAGGCCAGGTCATTTAGTTAAAGATGTCCCTGCTCACTGCAGGGGGGTTGGACCAGATGATCTTTACAGGTCCCTTCCAACCCAACACATTCTATGATTCTGTAATAATCACCTGAATATTCTCTGGCTCAGGTTGGGGCACATTCTCCCCCAGCCTCTGAATTTATCCGACTTTATTTCAAATGAAATACTACAGACAAACCCGTCCCAGTGAATGGGGGTTTTGCTGCAGAAAATAATGGCAATGGAGTTTGGCTCCTAATCCAGCTGCTGTGCCTTTTTTCTTCAGGAACTCTCTCTGTAAACACACCGGTGTACAAACCAGTGTTTAACGCGTTCCTTTATCTGGTATGGATGTAATTAGTTTTTGGAAATGTGGTACTTTTGATGTGTGACTTCAGTATATGATTCATAGTAAAAGAGATACATGCATTAAATTTTGTTGGGAAATTTTATTAATTTTTATTAAATTTTACCTATTTGCATGAGTGATTTTATGAACACTTGGAGGAATGTGAGGAATAGTCTAGTGTCTTCAGTTACGTTATACCTCATATTTTATTTTCTCTTTGAAACTACCTTTTATGTGCTTACATTCTTTCTTTAGCCCCAGTTTTACCAGCTCAGTAAAAATGAGGTTCAATGCTGGCTTCCTGGTCAAGTCAAACACGTATTTGCCCGATCTTGCACTATTGACCAGCCTACTGAGGAGTAAATCTACTTCTGGAATTATCAATGGGAAACTTGAAAAATTGCTTTAGAGTTTTCCTCCAAGTATTTCTACTTTGGTGGTGGGATTACATTTACAGAAGAATAGAAAGGAACTGGCTGCAAGTGCTGTCTGTTGTGTGGTATCCTACAGGAGCTTGGTATCAGCGTCCTGTCTCCGCCTTCTGTCACTCTGTCCTCATTGAGACCAGCTTTCACTGCATGGGGCTCTGAAGCTTCCCCAGGGACCATTCTTCCACAGTGAGAAGAACGTTTTACAACCCTAGAAGTTGCATGTAAAAGATAAGATAATCAGTCTCCACTATTTTTTATTCAGGCTAAAGTTTCAATCCAGCCTTCTTCATTTTTGCAGTTCCCCCTGCACTGGAGAATAGACAGCCTTTCATCTACCTGCAACATCTCATTTCCCTAAAGACACTCCAGCTGAAGCCATATCCTTGCTACTCACAAGAAAAATGGACATTTCAGATGGGACACTTGATTTTCTCTGAGTATTAACTGTCTCTCTTTATGTAGAAGAAAAAGAAAGGAGTTAGAGCTCTGCACACAGAAGTTTCAATAATATGAACCTTGGGAAAACCACATGGGTAGGGGCTACAACTGAAAGTGATGAGAAGGACCAACGTGAGGGGTTTTTGTTAGAAGTTCCATTTTTCTGTTTCAACCTTCACTAATTTTCAGGGCTTACTTCAGGGTAATTGTTACTATTGGCTGGCAAAAGCAAAGTGAGGCAAACCAAGAACTGCTATAATCATATTACTGGAACTGCAAGCTGAAAATTGAGCAGGAACCCATTGATTAACTCAGAAGAGGCTCTCAAAGGCAGACTGTCTTCCTATATGCATGTTACTTTTTTACAAGACCAATAAGTATGAAAATTTTATCATGCAGCTCAATGTAACAGAGAAGTATGCTTTCAGAGCATGAAAAGGAATTAGTAGTTATAATGAGCAGAATGCTGCATTACATTAAAGAAAGCAAAAAACCCCAAACCACACACACAGGCTCAACCCCCCACAAAAAAACCAGCCCACAACCCAACCTAAACAAATAAACACCAAGCCCCAAAACATCCCACCCTATTTTCTCCCATATTCAGGTTTAAAAACAAACAGTACTTACTGATAGTTAGGCACTGTGGCTGACTGTTTTCAGAATGCCTTCTTGGAATCGTCGCCAGATTTACAACATCAAAAAGTTTGCTAAAGGTGGATTTTGGATATCTGAGCTTTTTGCTGTTGTCGTTGCTGTTGTTCCTGTTGGCATCTCTATTAATAGAAATTGTTTTCCTTTTAAGCCCATTGAAGACTCCAGACCATGAAGTTTTCAATACATAGGAAACTTGTCACTTGGGTGTCCCCAGTTGCTTGAATTTTCCTATAGCCTAGGATAAATGTATGCCCTCGACTTCTTAAAAATGAAGGCTTGGAAGTTGGGTTGATTCTATTATGTGTCTTTGCAGAAATCTTTCCAGTAGAACAAATGTTCTAGGATGATATTATAATACAGTCTTTATTGAACATATCTTATGTATCAAGTGCAGCAGGACTAATATATATTCAAATAAATATAACTGTGATTGTGACATGCCTGGGAGGTACAGAGGATGAGCCAGCAAAGTAATATAGTGATATTATCAGTATTCGGTAAAGTAAGTACATGTCTAATATCAAATATAGCCCTATGAAAGTCAATTTACCTGTAAGTGTGTATTCAAGTGATTCGTTGAATTGAACGCTACTCGTAGAATACAGTGGTTCTGAAAAATAGGAGATGAAGGTTGCTTTATTTCAATAGAGGAAAAAAATACTGTTTTAACAGATAGTAACCTCTATTTGCCATATAGCTGACGTGTAAGAAAGAACTGTCATTTGTGTAAAATTTACGCATTCCAGAAATGCGGAAGTTAATATCAGTAAGAGGTAATGATTTTGTTCTCTGTTGTCTTGAAAGGAAGGAATAGAGCTGTCAAAACTTCCACTGATGGGTAGGGAGGGAGGAATGCCTTGTCTGAACTCAGGCAAGAGCAAGCCAAGAGGAGACTCATTTAGAAAGATTGACTGCTCTAATAGAAATAGTCTTAGTTTTGGTAGGAATGTTTGGCACTTGCTTGCAGTAGCAGTTTTTCTTCAGCAAGGATGATGCCTTTATATTTAGATAATCTGGTGACAGCCTCCAAATTGGCACTATCTCGCTGTGTATTCTCAAGACTGCAATGTCTTCAGAAAACAATGATAACAATGCAGGACACAATTTCTGCTTCAAGGACATAGCTAGAGAGTTGTATGTCATTTTTATTAATAAAAATAACATAATAAAACCAATTTCTTCAGCACTTTCTGTGTGAAAATATAAGGCACAGGAAAGCTTCAGGGTGTGTGTGTCACATGGTAACTTAAGAACTTTCTCACTCTCTTGTGAACCGTTTTGATGCTCTTGCACTAAACTTGTCCTCTAATTCAAACTCTATGAGAAATTTTGAAATGTGGGGTATTGGATAGATCCCTGCAGTATCTCTTTCTGGCTTCCTAACTCCCAGCTGTAAGAATGGTAAATGGCCTCAGCCACAACGTGGTATTAAATGCAGTCTGCGTGTGCCCAGCGTTATCGGCGCTTGCCATGATTTTTAAAAGCAAAACGTTGAACAGTCTAAGATGCCCATAAATACACTTATTAAGTGTCATCTGCTTCCT
>NW_010165760.1:0-26710 GCF_000695765.1 Mesitornis unicolor | reverse complement strand
GCATAAACATGTGCAGGCAATGATCTTCCGACAGCTTGTCCTTATCTTTACTTATTGTGAAAATACATCTGGGGGCATCCAGTCTGACATAACCTCCTCTTCCTCTCAGATGTGGTAGCCACAGCTCAGAAGTGAAAACTAAAGTATTCCTGCATGTTGCCCTGTCATTTAAGCTGCATTACCAGGGTGGTGGTTGTAATCTGAAAACTTCACAGCCTATCTAGCAGCCATTCTGAGTCTGAAATTCATTTTCTGCTTTAAGTAGACCACTGCTGAGAGGTCGGGCTATTGATGCTCCTGTAGCAGAATCAGTGTCTCACAGTGGCTATGTAAAAGGGTTTTAGTAAAGGAAAGGGTAGAGATCAGAGGAATGTACCCAGATTCCAGGCTTCCGCCTGTATCTGTTAATTTTCTCAGAGTTGTGTTTATCCTGACATGTTTTGCCAACTCTTTCTTGTCACAGCGCTCCAGAAGACTGCACTCAGCAGCTCGGCTTTTTTTTCCTCTTAATTGCTTTCTTGTTTATCAGGCAAGCATCACTTGAAAGAAAAGGATGCTAGAATGCTTCAGAGTTGGCTTGTTAGTGGATTAAAGACCAAGTAAATGCATATATTGAGTTCGAGAACTGAAGATCCGTGCACGTTTTCTCAGTCGCTAGTGTTCCTTATTCTGTAAGTACACTTCAGAAGGGAAGATGTTACTTGAAAATGTAGGGGAAAAAAAATCCAGAATTTTCAGCAGTGCTATTGCCTGGCTAAGGTGACTTTAATCATTAAATCATATTTAATGATTTAATGAGTAATGATTACTTTCCACGAAATGTTAAAGAAAATGGATATCCATGGGCAACATTGTGAAGTTGGGGTTTACCTCAATGATTTGTTTCTTCATAGAAGCTCTGGTTTTTGACCTGTTTAATACATAGTTAATTCATCTAGGGGTCTGTATTATTTTTTTTATTTAATGTCTGATAGTATTTTTAAATAATATTAGTTTTATTGATGTTGTAAGAGCTACATTGGCCACGCTCAATGGGTGTGCAGAAATCCCCCACACCAACCCCAGTCTCTCAAGACCAGTGAGGGCTTTTTCGACTGTTTTATACTGGTATATTTTTAAGTAATTTTTGGTAATTCCTCATTGTTTCTCTTAACTGAAACTAGCTTTATCCGAATTCTGCCTCCCTTTTCTGCTGTAACTTCTACAAGTTTTACTGTTCTGTTTGCTTCCTTATCTTTCCACCCAATAACTGTGTGGGCTTATTGAAACACTTTAAGATTAAATAGCCCTATAATGGTCATTTTGCCTGTTCTGCTGTGTAACACAAACCTAGAATTCCCTGCAGGTGCTCTTGCATCAGGTATAATGTGGTCCCTGGTTGATTTAGAGCTTGTATTTTTGAGAGATGTTGAATGCTGACTTGGAGACTTCAAGTGATGGAGAGTTCAGCACGCCTGTAGGTAAATTGTTCTAAGGCTTGATTATCCACAGGGTAAAATTGTGTGCTTTATTTGTAGTCTAAATCAGTTCATCTTCAGCTTCCAGCTACTGAGTATCAGATTTTGGAAATTAGGCAATGATTTCACAAAGCTATTCAAGAAAAATTATCCTAAATTTTTGCGGAGTGGGGAGAAAGATTCCTGGAAGAAAAGATGCACCTTTCTGGGAAGGAATTTTAGAAGATTGAAAAGAATCTGTGGTGAGCGATTATAAATGTGAAATACACTGCAGCCGCCTAAACCAGTTAGAGTGTTTAGGGAGGAAAAATTACCTTTCTCTCTCTCTGCTAGTCTAAGCCTACGATTTAAGGCTAAAGTGTAATTTGCTGATGATTCTGAATAATGGAAAGACAGAATTTTCTCTAGTATGAAATGTGGAACTTCCCAATGCCAGCAACGCCTTTCAGGGCACCCTTAGCGTGTCACCGAAAGCCCTGTTTCCTGAGCAGATGCCATGTCCCCAGTAGATTTGCTAGGCTTTGCAGCTGAACTAAGTCTAACCCTTGCTGAATTGCTCTCTGCATAGTCTACACTCAGAAATGTATTACAAGTGTCCCCAAGACTTCACTGCAGGGAAAAGAAACTCTACTGAGTACACAAAGGCTTGAACAACTCTCATTTGAAACATTAATATGAGTTTGATTTATCAGCAAAACGTGCCTCATATTGGCTGTTGAACCAATGGACAATCCATTGGGCAAGGGAGAAAATAAATGCCGTTAAATCATTTTTTGTCCCTTTTAACTGTCGTTTATCCTTTTCCTACCACAGGAGTGGTGTTGTGACAATATTTGGTGCACTGAGTCATTCACTGACTGTTGCGTATTTCATTTGTTCTGAAAACTGCCGCTGGGGAGGAAAGCGAAGCAAAACAAAGCCATTGCCACAGGTCAAACTTTGAGGAATCCAATTTTATCAACAGAAGTCTGGAATTCACAAGCTCTAATCTGATGTTTTAGAGTCCCTAAGGTCAGCAGTGAAACAATCCAATAAAGGGGGCTTAAAAATATAGATCTTTATAGAATTTGCCTCTAGAACTGTTTTAAAACTACAATATACCACCGGCCTAAGCTATTAAAAATTGAACGAGTTAATTGATTTGGTGATTGGGGTTTGTGCAGTTTTATTTGGGCTAAACAAAATAATGCCAATTTAGTACTTCACTTGGGGAAAAGGAAGAAATGAGACCGTAAAAACTTCAGAATATCAATTTACTTGTCATAAGGTTGACTTAGGGTTAGCCATGATTAATATATATAATTTGATAGTGTATCTTTTGTGTTATGGAAAATTAAAAAAATATTCCTCCCAGTGAGACGTGGAAGGCTGTTGATAACGAAACAGCACAGCAACCACTCACAAAAGAGCTTTCATGTTCAACGTTTAAAATTGTTTTAATAAAATGTCATACATCCATGTTCTGAGACACATAAGAACAATTTTTTAATTTTTAAACCAAGTATTTATTTATACTCTCTTCATGTTTATACTTTACTAACTTGAGGCAGTCAACTTCTTCACCAAAAAGAGCTGAGGGATGCACTGTTTTAAGTCCATAAACTTCTTTAAAATACTCTAACAGTACTTTCAAGGCAGGTGCTGCTTCATTTGACATCTGTTCTTATGATTGATCAGTTAATGGCCTTTTCATTAAAGGATAACAAAAGACTTGTTTTTAAATATAAATATTACTTTATATTATAGATATATAACAATGGAGTGCAATTAATACTAAAAATGATACCTTTTTCTTCCCTTGCAGTACG
This sequence comes from Mesitornis unicolor, assembly GCF_000695765.1. Taxonomy (NCBI): domain Eukaryota; kingdom Metazoa; phylum Chordata; class Aves; order Mesitornithiformes; family Mesitornithidae; genus Mesitornis; species Mesitornis unicolor. Next base: position 23,445 of record NW_010165760.1, on the reverse strand, counting down.
TCTAGGAATAGCTGCTTTTTAAAGAAATACTAATAATATTGTAGAATGCTGGCACAATTTTGAGGACAGATAAAAATACTACTTGGGTCTTAATTTAGCAAGCACTTGAAAACTGGTGCAGTGGCACTTGATGAACAGCGACACTACAGAGACGGGCATTGCTTAAGGTTCAACACTTGCCTAAGAAAACTCGTCTAAAAATGCTGGTGCTTCCCAGTTACTGCAGAGAGGCACAGCCTCCACAGAACTAATGCTGAGTACTTCTCTGTATTGTTTTTGTTGTTATTAACATCTCTTTTGTCTTGGTGAACTTGCTCTCGGATGGGGCGTATGGAGCAGTGTATGGGAAGAAATCAGGTCCTGGACTGATAGTTGCTGTTAAACCAGAATATTATTGAGATGTATCTTAAACATAGATGAAGTGGGAAGTAAATCTGTTGTTTGAATCAAATCACTTAACAATAAGAAAAAAACAATATATTATTTTTCTCCAAATCTATGGTTTGTAATTTAAATCCGAAGATGATAAAATAATTTCATCCATGTAATGCTCACTGAATGACTTGCTTTTTTTTTTCCCAATCCTCACAAAATTCTAACGCAGAACTGATACTTCTGTAAGGAGTACAGTGTTAAACACTGGTCCCCCTTAGTTTACGTCTATTAATTACAGGTAGAAAGTATTGATTGTCTTTGCACTAAAAGTACCATGTGGCCGTTATTCAAAAAGTACACATGTCAAAATCGTGTGTATATCAGGAAAGTGTTGGCTTGTCTCTGACATGAAGTATAGTCATCTCTCTGTATAATATCAGTTGTATAGGTGTCTATAGTCAGAAATAATGCTGGGGCAGTAGCCAGTCTGTAACGTAAACCAGTGCGCTGTCTTTATCAGGTTTAGAAAACATCCTTTTATGGATAATATTCACTAAAACTTAGTAAATTACATAGAGAATTGTCAGTCTCCTTTTAAAAACCCCATATGTTATCCAGCATGTGGTTGTTCTCCCCTCAAAGTTAGGCACAGCATTAATCTTTCATGTTGATGTAAAGTATTGAAATGAGATGGAAATTTATACGCTAACTCCCCAAGTATAATTTCCTAAACATTAACCTGGCCAGAAATTACTAAGCCCGACCAACAAAAGCTTTCCTGACATTATTATTTGATACAACTGTTGCATAAAAGGCTATGCTCCATTAAAATAAATAACTTCCTCAGTCATTGTGGCTGCAATATGGTTCCTTAACTAATGATGATGTTAACCATGAAATAGTTCTCTCTCTACCTACAGTCCAGGAAACATCAAATGCACAAACAGAAAGCTGACTTTTTGTTATTGCAACTTTCCAAATTCAAAGAGTGGAAGCTGCAAGTAGGGTGAAAAGAGACAAAATCTATTTGTTGTTTCACAAAATTTAATGATGCCTGGCCACCAGTCAAGCACTCATTGAGAAAACATCTCAGTCTAACTTCTTGAGCTATTTCTGACACTTTAAACTGTTTTAGGGTGGGTGATTTTTCTTGTTTCCTTAAGTCTGTTCCCCTATTTTCTGTAGTTGGGTTTTGTTTGGACGTATGGGTACTGTACTCCTCCTCAAGCAGGGCTTTAAGGGGACCTACGTGACTCCTTATCCTGGTAGCAGCCTGCATAATTTCCTGCTTAAAAGATCAAAACAGATCTAGAATTTCTCTGCTGTTGACTTCCATTTTCTCTTCCTGTTTTGTAACGTGATTCACTGGTAAAGCGTAAGGAAATGTTGGAGCACAGCTTTTTATGCTGAGAAGCTCCACCACAACAATTTTAGGCTTTGAGAAGCGATGCTTTGTCGTGATTTCTGAGTGAACTTGTTGCATGTCATCGCAAAATGTTGTAAACAATGGTGCATTTTATGACAGCTACAAGGAGAGAGCTGCCCCTTGCATTTTCACATTTGGAGCTATCCCTCATGGCTTTGTCTTTTCAAAACTCTATTTCATTCAGAGTAGAAGATACCATCCCAGCCTCAGCATTGAAACTCTGTGCTTGGATGCTGGTGTAATTGACTTAGAGTTGTTAAAATTCACAGGATCATCAAGATGTACCTCGCTTAATCAATTTTTTTTTAGAAACACAGAATTGACAGTTTAATGAGAAAAGCTCTCCCAGTATCCCAGACCCTTCCTCCTCATTACGAGAGTCAGTCTTACATTAAAGAAATGGTAAATCCTATTTGATTTCCTTTTCATGAAAGACTCAGCTATCCCAAGTGTAGCTTTCTCTTTTGCTGGCTGAGGAGGACAAGTGCCAAAGTAATGAGATAGTCAATAAGCTTTGTTTCTGTATTGTTCATCTTACATACATTTGGGCACGTTATGTGTTTGCCTCGGTTTCTGCTCCTTTGGTAGCCCAGCCGCTACTGGCAGACCCAAGCAGCTACTCAAGGTCAGGCAGCTCCTCGGTTTCAAACTTTTCTTTGGCTCTTTTCCCATCGTTATTTGAATTAGCCTTAGCTCATCAACAAAGCTTTTAAAAAATGCCACTGAGATCATGGTTTAACGAACTGAGAAATGAATGTGTTGACCTTACAGTTTTAAAGGGGACCACGGTATGGTTTTGCTCGTGGCCTCATTGGTCTCACAGTGGAATAACACCTTCAAGTAAATGTATTTTTCCACAGTTCCACTCCCAGAGTTTAAGGCTATCTCTCAATTAGCTGAAGTATTCTCCTCTTAGAGCTCACACATGTTGGAGTAGGTTAGCTGAGTGGTATAATTTACTGCAGACTTTTCATCAGGTCATTGAACTTTTAAGCTGTGTAAAAGAGAGTGTGTTAGAATCCCACAGTGAAGGATTATTTAAATATTTGAACTTGAATATTACCCAAATCTGAGGATTTTGCAACTCCTCACCTCTCATTTTCTGACAAAGCACTCAAGCACCCTTTCTCACTTTGCTTAGCAAGTAACCACCTACCACAGGACCATGTGAACACAAGTGCCCCTGCGCTCATCTCTGACCTGCTGTTAGTTGGACCTTGCTACTCATGTTCGTTTCCTAGGAGCCTTTTTACTTTACTTTGATTTGCATAGTCTGATGTTAGGGAATGTTGTGGTGCTAGACAGGGGCATCTGATAAAGTATTGATACTGTTGTATAAACTTTACCTGAAAAAAATGGAGGGTGTAAGTAGATTTTACATAAAGCGATATGGCTTAGCCACTAAAGTAATTTTTACTTATTTTTTTTTTTTAAACTTGAAGTTAATTTCAGTGCAGCCTGCATGTTCTCCATCCATGCAGGCTTACAGGCTGAATACCCGTACTGGAATGAATTGAGCATGCTGCATTTCATGTTTAGAAAAGAATGAAAATACTCTATTTAATTGCATTCATTCAAATTAAAGTTCAGTAGGGTGTATGCATTCTGGCATAATCATTAGACTATGGTGTGCAAACCATTCTTCTGCTTCCTTTTCCTATTTGTGATGCGATTTGCATAATAATTCTTTAAATTCTGGGCTGTGAATATTATCTCATTAACATAATTACCTAATTTTGTATTTTGTGAATTACAATAGATAATATTAGTCTCAGCTTATTATCACATTTTCTTCTGTGCTTTGTGATCACAGTAAACAGATTAGAAATGTGATTTTTTTTTTCTTTAAAGGAGGGATTATTCAAATAGCAGAATGATTATGTGAGCCAATTATGCACAAGCAAAACACCCAGGGGATTCCAGCTATGGGCTGCGGCGTCCTTTCAGGCACCTACCTGCAGTCTTGGACTTCCTTAAGTCGTCATCTTCATCAGGAACTAGTTCCACTTTATTTTGATACTACAAGGTGCATTAGGCACCTATTTTATCCCTTAATTTCAGGAAATTAAAATCCAGTATTAAAGGATTTTAATCCCTGCAGAGACAAGTTTCAGGTATCTATGCTGATATGTGGAAAAAGTGTGCTTATGTAAAAAAAAAGAAAAAATTAAATTAATTGCAGTTACAGGCTCATTTCCTGTAAATATTTAATGTCTAAGTTATTTGTCTTGGCATAGATAATCTCCTAGAATCCAGTGAAACTGGTTTGCATGCAGCACGTTCTGTGTATTTGCAGGATTCTCCTGCAGAGAGAGCTCCTTTTCGGACAGATCTTTAGACCTGATTTGCTACTTTTAACATATTAATATTTGCCATATAAATATCAATGCTGGGATATACAATTTTATATTTACAAATAAGACAATTACAGTTTTCAATTTTATCTGAATGTGTTTTGTCTTAATAAAAGTTTATTTCAAAACGCTATAGAGATTTTTATATTAACTTCTGTTCTGCAAGGAACCCCCAACTTGGTTTTGAGAGTTAGAGCCACACGGATGGTGAGGGCTCTGGAGAACAAGCCTGATGAGGAGCGGCTGAGGGAACTGGGCTTGTTTAGCCTGGAGAAGAGAAGGCTGAGGGGAGACCTCATCACCACCTACGACGACCTCAAGGGAGCTTGTAGAGAGGTGGGTGCTGGTCTCTTCTCCCAGGTGATGGGGGATAGAACAAGGGGAAACGGCACCAAGCTGTGCCAAGGGAGGTTCCGGTCAGAGATAAGGAGGAAGTTCTTTACTGAGAGGGTCGTCAGAAGCTGGAACAGGCTGCCCAGGGAGGTGGTGGAGTCACCATCCCTGGATGTGTTTAAAGAGCGGGTAGATGAGGTACTTAGGGATATGGTTTAGTAGGGAGACAGGAATGGTTGGACGTGATGATCTCAGAGGGCTTTTCCAACCGAGCGATTCTGTGATTCTGTGAGAGATCTAAAACACTGCCTTTTCATAGAAAGTATTAGCTCTAATTAGCCACGCTCCCTGGAACCTAAGCATGGTTTAAAACCGGCAAGGATATTTCTGAGAACAGCAGGGAAGGCATATAATATATTGGCTATCTTGTTCTCTTCCACTCTTCATCCCAAGAAGAAAAATATGATAGTGAGAAAATCCATTTAGCAAAACTTTAAAACCAGTGAGCTTCTAAGAGCCGTGCTCCCTCAGATATACCTGCATGAGGATCTTCGCATTGTGCTTCCCCCCTGGGAGCAGGTGCCGAGTGCGGATTAGGTTGGGTGCATAAGAGTGCAGATGGGTGGGTTATTGCTCCCCCATCTCCCCAAAGAATTTGTAAGTTTTAATTCATCTGGTCATGACATTTTTTTAATCTGCACTGGCTATGGTTTATTTTTAAGTACTTGGATTATGCTTCTCAAGCATGATTCTTTAGTTCTAAAAGAAATGATTTTGAGAGAGGAAAAATTTTTCTGCAGTTTTATTTGTGTTAAAAGAAATCATAATGTAGCAAAGCTATAGAAAGACCTCATGAAATTTTCAGTGTCAGTTAAATGTAAATATGGAAGGAAGCTCTTCACAAAGTTAAGGGGCCTGTGAGACTTTTTTTGGCTGAATTGCTTGCTCTGCAGCTATTTGATATGTACATGAAATAAAAGAGCATTTCATGGATATTTGGCTCTTTCTTTCTGTACCCAATCAGTAGCTTATCTGAGCTGGTGAGAGGCCTCTTGGCCTTCATCACGCTTTGTGGTGTAGTGGAAAAGGCAAAGCCGTATAAGAACAAAGCACGCCGTTAGTAATAGCTGTTGGAGGGGTGTGGGTACAAGTCATGTTTTGAACTGATTCTAAGCCGATTTCTACTGAAAGCCTAATCTCCTCAAGATGTTGGAGAGCCCAATAAAAGATAGGGTTGTAAAGGCAAAACTGACAGACTAAGGACTATAGTGGCAGTATTGTAATTTGTTTAATTTCTGCTAAAGTGCGTTTGTATAACACACACTACAGCAAACCTACTGCTTATGTGCTTTTGAGAAGGATTGTATTAGCTCCAGGGGCACGCTGAAATAACCGCTGCTGTTATGGTGGCTAGCATATGTGGTGGGTAGCTGTATGCCACCCTTCAGGAAGGTACAATCAGATTGGAAAGCTCAGAGCAAAGGAAGTGCCAGTGGTGGTCTCTGAGAACCAGGGAGCTGTCTGGCAGCTCACCAGTATGGCAGTGGTGGTGACTGGTGCAAGTCTGAGCTGCAGCAATTGCTTCTTTCAATACTTTCTGGTTTTCTGCCACGTTTTTCTATGCTGGGGAACAGCAACAAAACGTTGAGAATTACATTTGAATTTCTGTTATTTCAGCCCAGCATTCAGCAGCATCATTCTTGAGCTAAATATTTTCTATCGTGCAAAACAGACAAAAAAAGTAACAAGCTCGAATCAGGGTTTTAATGTGTTAAACTAAGCACTGCTGGGAAATCAGTAATGGGAAACGAAGGCATGTCTTAAACTGCAGAAAACATGGCGTATCACAGATCACGTTGCTACCTACTGACCTGGTGGTTTGCTGCTACCACAGTGTTGTGAGGAGGCAGAACTTCTTCATGGGGAGAAAAATTCTTTCCACTGAATTCCTTAGAAGACAAATCTTTGGATTTGGATTTTCAAACAACTTTGGGGAAATAATTAGATTTTTTGCTCTAAACACGATACTTGTTACTACTTCGGGGTTACACAAATGGCACCAATTTTCCAGCAAACAAAGGGACTTGTTTCAGGAACAGTAAAACGCTTTCCTTTTAAAAGGGCGAAAAGAGACATTATTACTGAATCATTCTGTGTTGGCGTGGAAGCTGCTCAAAGTTACACTGGAAACTCTGGTTGTTTCCTCAGGTGTTCAACTCCTGTGACATTGTCGCAGTCCGGAGGATACCCATCTGTTGCGTCTCTTTGAATTTTTAAAACAAAAACACAGTTAATATTTTATTGCATTTTGAGTCCTGCTGAGCATAAAATGAACCTCTTCCTTGCCGCTTTGTTTGCACTGTGTCTTTTTAAAGTGGGCATCAGGAAAGGGATGGAAACAGGACCCTTCTTTTCAAACTTCTGTAAGAAGCTTTTAATGCGCTGCTGTCTTTTATTGTCTGGGTCAGTGAAAATGTCCTCATGAAAGAAACAAATTCTTTTAGAAAAGCTTTTCATTTTAAGAGTGTCTGACAGGAGTACACACAACATCTCTAGAGTCTTAACTCGCTGTGATAAATATAAAAGACAGAATCTGACGTTAGTTTTAGAAGTGGACTGCCTTAGATTTGCGTAGGTCACTGCAGTCAAACAGACATACGCAGTGCATGCTTAGAAACACCGGGTTTCTAATTTCCACTTGTTTTGAAAACGGAACTTCTGTTATTCACATTGATGAACAAAGGGAGTTGCAGAATGCTGTTGTTAGATAAAATCTTTATGGACGCTTCTGTTTGAAAACTGCATTGCTACTGATATTGTAAGAATGACTTGTTGTAACATCCTGGCGTGGGGTAGTGCTTTATGAAGTAATACTCTTTGAAAGAGCATACTTGCAGAGTACTGTCTTCCTTAACACAGATAAAGGTATCACACATTAATACTGGTGTTTTTAAGATGAAATGCCAGCGCTTTCTGGCATTCTGTGTATAATCAGAATATAATACAATATAACAGTATATATAATAATATAATAATTCTTAATTCTTAAGTCCCTTCTTCCTTTTGATTCTGGGAGAATCAAAATCAGTGTGGAAATCTGGCTCAAAATGAATAATCCATTAAAGTGTCTCAAATTGTATTTTAAGATTATGTGATCAGATTCTTCAGCTATCCTGCATATATAGTACATGAGAAATTTATTTTGGATTTCAAGGACAGGGAACTGCTGGAGAGAGTCCAGCGTAGGGCTACAAAGATGATGGAGGGAGTGGAGCATCTCCCTTCTGAGGAGCGGCTGAGGGAGCTGGGTCTCTTTAGTTTGCAGAAGAGGAGACTGAGGGGAGACCTCATTCATGGTTATCAATATTTAAAGGGTGAGTGTCACGAGGATGGAGCCAGGCTCTTCTCAGTGACAAACAATGATAGGACAAGGGGTAACGGACACAAACTGGAACACAGGAGGTTCCACTTCAATTGGAGAAGAAACTTCTTCTCAGTGAGGGTGACAGAGCCCTGGCCCAGGCTGCCCAGAGAGGTTGTGGAGTCTCCTTCTCTGCAGACATTCAAAACCCGCCTGGACGCCTTCCTGTGTAACCTCATCTGGGTGTTCCTGCTCCGGCAGGGGGGTTGGACTGGATGAGCTTTGGAGGTCCCTTCCAATCCCTAACGTTCTGTGGTTCTGTGATTCTGTGAATAGAGGAGACTGCCTGAATTGTATCACTTGCAAAATAAGGATGTGAATGTTTCTCAGACCCTGGGCTGATCCTCTGAAGAGAAGAGAATTTTGGGCTACGTAATTGAAAAGTGATTTAACTTCTTCCGCAGAACCACACAAAATCAAAGCTTTGATTTGAGGGCCGGAGGGACAGAAGTCTGACACAAACCTTAACTAACCCACATACATTTTCTACAAAACACATAATCAAGCAAATCTTATTTACTCCAGCAATCTGCAACAAGATTTTATTTTCCCACTGAACAAGGTCCAAGGATTCTATGGTAATACGGAGCATCTGAGGTTGTGGAGTCTCCTTCTCTGCAGACATTCAAAACCCGCCTGGACGCCTTCCTGTGTAACCTCATCTGGGTGTTCCTGCTCCGGCAGGGGGATTGGACTGGATGAGCTTTGGAGGTCCCTTCCAATCCCTAACGTTCTGGAATTCTGTGATTCTGTAATATGGAGCATCTGATGATACCTGAAGTTGCATTCAGGTCTTTGTTATCCTCTTTTTCTTTTGGAGGGAATGATGTAGTGATAAGATTTTTCTATAGGACCTTTAATTGGGCATTTATCTACAAGATGGAGAATTTCACAAACTCATTAACTAATATGAATTTTAAAATTTAAGATGAAATCCTGCCAGCTCTTTGAGCTCCAATTAAATGTTTGCCAATAAATGTGAAGTATCTATCTAGAATTTAAGTAAATTCCATGAAGCTTTATCGTTTCCACATCTGCCATTGCTATAAATAAACAGGCATTATCTCGTGTCATTTCAGAGGTCGTTATTTTCATAAATTAAAAAGATAATGGAGTAAAAAAAAATATCCCGCAAAGCTTTTTTACAAGCGAGGGCTACATTAGGAACATAACTTAAGATGAATGTTATATTGACCTGCACAAATGAATGCTAATCAATTTAAAAGATGAAGGGACAGCCTTTTAAAAATCTGTTTAAGGTCAACAGAAACTGCACGTTTGTGAAAGCAACAACTTCCTTCCATGGTGGTTTTTTAGAAATATTTCGCTTTTATATTAACTTGCATTGCAGCTACAGTTCTAAGTTAAAGCTTATTCTAGCTAACTTTCTTACAGTTGCTGAGTCATTTGGAATAGTGGAAATAAATACTAGCAAAAGCACATTATCACTAGGAGCAGATATATTTACTGAGACCTTAACAACGCTTATTTTTTTATGCCTATGGGAGAGTGTTGCTTTAAACAAATTTATCATAAATATAAAAGTGCCATAAATAGAATAGTGTCCAGTGGAATTTCTCTATTGTATGGAAAGTCTAGCAAAACATGCACGCTTATAATCAAGGAAGAATTAATAATAAAATAGATGAGTTGTAAGTAGCCTTTCCCATGAAGGGAAATGTGGCTTTGGTGATAAATCTCAATGACCAGTTAACTCTGTGACTGGGTAAAGTGGAAGAGATTATGGTTTATTGTAAGCCTGTGTGTTTTCAAGCAGTTTTTTCTCCTGACAGTATAGTTTACACACAGGGTGATTCAGAAGAGGTTGATAAACTGCTAAAAAATAAGAAATGCAATCAACAAATGGCAGAAAAGCTGCAAATATTAGAATTACCCATTCTTGTGCGTTCTGATTGCATTTGCCTGACTCTCTTTATCCTGTATGAGCTGGAATAATCCATCATAGCCCTCTATGCTCTTACGTTTGAGATGCGCTAAGGCAGAGTTCAATTATTTCAGTATTGTTACTCCTGTGACTATGCCGGTGAATGCTTGAACTTTTGAGCCTGCGAGATGATTTCTAGGGATAATGTGCCTTAGTTGTTGGCCTGGCTGTCCCTCTGACGCTTGAACCTTCTTGTTCAGCTCCAGAGTCCAGCAGCTTTGTGGAATACAAGTAACTGGCACAAGCAATTGTTTGTCATGTGAGGAGACAGCAGTAAGAATTTCTGAATCATCCGAAGCCACTCTTAATTGGTAACAAAGCAGCTAGGATAATCTTCAGTCTTTACTTCTGAAATATTGTAAAAGAATTTTAATAATAGTGAAACAATGATAATATTTACCTGTGCAATTCATACTGTCTATGAAATTTACATTTAAAAAAGTGAGAAGTGGAGCTCCATCATTCTGCTTCATTTGTTCTCTCTTCATAAAGTAATATTTCATTTTTCCAGATAAATTCAGCTCCAAATTCTAAAAAACTTGGCATTTATAAATCTAGCATTCATAAATATGTTTTATAAATATGCTTTTCAGTCCTCCTCCTTGTAAGGACGTTTGAAGCGAAAAGATACGTCAGCACAAATGTATTTTTTGACTGTTTGCATTTTGAGATCTATTTCTTTTGATTTTCTAAATGTCAGGTGTAAACATTTCTATTTCAAACAGCGCTAAACACAACTTTTCTTATGTTAAATACTTTGAACCAAGACTTGACCTGAACTGAAGTCACAGATTTTAACTTTCTTTGAAGTAGAGGATGCAAGTGTCAGTACAGTTTTCAGACATGTCTGAAACAGGTTTTGGGTATGATTGCTTGTTTATTTTGGAAGGAGCATGAAACCGGTTTTGTTATTTGAAATAACCAGTTTTTGTGTTTTGACTCTGCGTTCGCCAGAAGCGTAGAGTAGATGGTCAATAATCGATGTGTTGGGGCTGTCAGGGCTGGTTCACAGGAGTTTGAATACATGAGCTTGGCTGAAGTGACTTCAAAAACAATAAATATTGTTAAATAAATGATTCCCCATTTGCAAAATGTAGCCCATGTTCTCACTTCATTCAGTAATTTAAAAAAAAACCCAGAAACTAAACCAGAAAACCAGAGTTTCTACTTACTCCCAACACTAGAGAAGATGATGGAATCTGGGTGATGAGGCATCTGGGCCTCATAGAAAAAAGCACAGCTTGGAAATGCACTGTTAAATGTGCTGCAGAGATGTATTTCTGTGACTGAAGAAGGCGAGGTGGAATCTCTGAACCTCCTGGAGCTGGAGGGCAAAGCAGGGCTACTGTTTTGTGTCGAAATGCTTCAGTTTGCAATTAGTGTTGAGACTGTGAAGAGCTACAGGCAGAGAAAAGGGCAAGTGTTCTGTTTGTATGAAAACATTGTGCTTCAACACTGAGCTTAAAGCAATGGGGAAAAGGCACAAAAGATAACTTGTTATTAATTGTGTGAATGTCATGAACAAATAACTATGTCTAGTGTTGGATATGTCGGCATTAAGAAAGAGGGTAGTGGAGAGGAGGTTTTTTTATAAATCAACAAAGAGATGTGGTATAAGCATTTTAGATATTAAAAAATACTTTTTATTCCGTAACAAAGTGTGTACTTGCTTGGATTACAGTAAGTATTTTGATAACAGAACAGCTTTTTAGCATAACGGCATGGTTAATTTGGGTAGATCACGTCGCTTCAGGCATTGGGAGCATAATCTCAATAAGGATTTTACATCATGAGGCTGAGGTCTCTTTTTGGCAAGGTATTGGAAAAGGAATTAAATTTCAGTTTCAGTGGCACAATAATGGGTCTTGAGCTCATGTAATTTTCCTCTTTTAGCTTTGCTTTGAAAGTGAATTCAAATTGATTTGTCTGTCCTCTGAGAAATTGTATGCAACAATGAATTGGTACTGTCATTTCTGTAATAATTTGAGATGGGCACGTCAGAACTTGCATGTCCAGCAGTGCATATGAACTACACTGCTTTAAAGATGGAAATCTGTATTAAAAGTCACTATAACCTATAGATATTAGGCAAAGAAAAATCTACAGGCCATTTTTCATTCACACGGCAAGAGCAGGCATTCTGGTGCTAGGAAGTCAAAAAGGAATCAAATATTTGTCTGTGCGTATCTAACAAACCAACTTCACAAAAATCTAAATTGAACAATGGCATCTGTCTTACTGCAAATAGAAGCCCCAAAAACTGCTGTCATGCCAATATATGCTCGAGCATACTTTTTATTTTGCAGATTTTTCAAGCATCGCAGCACAGAGCTGGACCTACTGGCACTTTATCTTGCAAAGACCCTGTACTCTAGGAGTCGTCTCAAATTAGGAAACCGCTGCCTTTATAGCCTCTTTTAAAGGCAACTTGGTGCAATGCAGAAATGGCCTCATAAAAGAAAAGATCTTCTCTTGACCTTTTAGCATGTGAATGCTCGCACTATTTTAGCTGTATGCCAAAGTTGGTGCACCACTGCAAAAGAGGTTGCGTGCTGCTGATGCCTTGCTCCCCGGGTCCTGAGGGAGCTGGTTAGATGCCACAACATGGTGACCTGGTTGTTCATTGCTTGCCAGTAAAAAGATATGTGGCTATGGAACTGATTTTTCATACATAAACCTTTCCATTTTTGCTGAGAGCGCGGGTCTCTGTTTCTTCCTAGTTATTCTCTTACTCCTGGGAGCAGCTGTACCAGGAGTGACTACAAGTGTAGATTTTCCATATGTATTTATTCAGTAAGTGTTTAGTGTGTTTTAATATATTTGGCTTGTAATTATAACAGTGGGTTTTGTCTCTGCCTTTTAAGCTTGGAGGAATGTATAGATTATATTTACTTAGTGACAGGCACCAGGAAAATGTTCTTTGAAGATTTAGCCCTTTGTGGGGCTTTGTATTTACTAGTTAATAAATCTACCTATCCTGCGTCACAGAAAGCAATCGTATGTTCAGGCTCTTTCAGTTGCAAACAGAAGTGGAGAAAACGCAAATATTTTCTTTCTACTAACCACAGTCTTTTCTTATTTTTGTTTGGTAACTTTGATATATTCACTGTCCTCAAAGGGCATTTTATTTGATTGGAGCAAAGCTGAAATTTGAAGAACCTATGTTTATGTAACATGAAGTAGAAGCAACTGCAGCGAAGAAAAACCTCATTTACTGTGGTGATAGTACAAGCAGACCTTTGAAATGTTTTTTGCAACGTGAAAGCGTACTTTGCATCCCTGTATAGCAAAAGACCAAATATGCTCCTTGAAACCATAGCTCATGTCGAAGTGAGTGATGCTTGCTGGTATTCTAACATCATGTTGGGTTTCTACTTCCCCCTGGTTGGTTAATGGTGCCTGTTCCTCTAAACGCACGTGTTCTGTTTAGTTAAAACATGCATCTAGAAGTTGGGAGATTTCTCCAAATTTTTTAGCTTCTGCAGAAGAAGACTGCTAATTGTCAGAAAACACTTCACCACAGCAGAAAGTGAAACTGGTGGTGGTTTTGATGGTTATTTTAATGTTTTTCCTTCAAAAAGAGTATGCGTTTTCAGGAAATTCTTCTGTATCTCCTGAAGGAGCTACTCTTCTAAAATCTTTTTGAGTGTTTAGCTCTCTGGCTTACTTCCTAGACTGGGACAAAGCAACTGCTTTTGTTTAGACCCATTTCAGTCTAAGTATGCATGGGCTGCAAAACAAACACTGGTATTGGTGGCTGTGTAAGAAACTGAGATGTAGACTGTGATACAGTTCTTTGGTTGTCCTTGTTCTGCGTGAGAGTAAATGATACAGGTTTATGGTAATGCTTTTAATAAGCAAAAGTCAGTTTGCCCACCTGGTACCTTCTCTCATCTCATTTAATGAGGTAGTTAAGGCTGAGAGCTGGTGCCCAAGGAGAAAAATTGCTTCCTCCAAAGCAGTAAGGTAGGGGATTTTTTTTCCCCCTGTGATAGAGTTTTATACCTCTCGGGTCAAGGACCACGTGTCTGCTGTGAATAGCCTGTGTTTTACAAAAGTGCTTTTCTGATTGAGCTGTGAGAAGGCTAGAAGACGTGGGTTGGGGCAAACTTTCATACCTCCAGCCAGCTGCAGTTGCAGCCTAGGAAAAGGAGCTACATCTCCAAGGTGCTGAGTCTAGAAAATGTACGTGACCAAGAAAAGTAGATCTGGGAAAGAGAGTGAAAGGCATCGTGTGGAGCACCTGCAGGAGCATTAGGAGAGGGAGACCTACCCCACATAACAAAAAGTCTCATGCTGCTGCTAGGAATATTTTACTTCTTACCATTAATTTAAAACATAATTTTGCTGACCAGCAGCAATGCAGACAAATGCACGTATAAAAACTAATGAAATGAGAGGCCTTCGATACAAAGGTTTGGGCCAATTCTCCTCTTTGGTCATTTTTTTCTGTGCAGAATTTACTGCGCGTTGGCACAGTTTATCAGAGCGCTATCAGAAACAGCACACTGTTTGATAGTCTCCATGTTTCTGTGGCAGATCTAAAGCACGATTTAGATTTCAAAGCATGTCCTGTTTCAGTAGATCAGAAACAAGTATTTTCTTGAATCTAAGGGCAGAAGCCGTGATCTGTGGCACGCTATTAGACTGCAGCAACTTGCAGAATCTCAAAGGAGTCGGTTTGTTTGCTGTGGGTGTATTAACTTGCCTTCCTCAGGCTGAAGTTTGGTGATCTTGTAAGACAATTACCAAGCATGTTGAATTAAATCTAAAAATACTTAATGAAAATTAAGCTGGTTTAGTTATATCTGCCATGAGATCACAGCAGTTTTCATATAATCATTAGAATTTCTTCCTGCGTTACTAAATTAAACTAATTTCACTATTGTTTATTTCCCACTTCTTACTCTTTGATGTTCTAATGTTAAATTAGTAACTATTATCTTTCTGAGATTTAATTTACACTAATTTAATTAACATTGGTGCATCTTGGTGGATATTAATTGCAGCATCAATTCTAGCAATCGATATTTCCTGGAAAACAGAGCAAACATTATTGCTTTAATTTGCAACAATATAGGAAGTGTTTTAGCAGTTTTCATACTACTCTATTTGATGGCAGAACTCTACCCAGCGTGCTCACGAGTTCAATTAGTAGTCATTATTCAATATTATTCTTCTTCCCATACTGGTGTTGACTATCAAGCATTGATGAATCATGTTTTCACTTACTACAACATAGCTGTAACTCACTGCACTCTGTTTAAATTGAATCTATGCTACAATTAAATTTGGACTTAAGGGGTAGGTATGTCTATTTTCAGCACCTATTTGTGACTAAATTTACCTCTTTTATGCCAAAGAAACTCATTAAACTAAGGTGGGAATTTTGTTTATTTTACCTTTTTATGTCTACTTTATTCAGCGGATTAGGCAGTTACCCTTGTAATTGAATTATGGACTTCATCCCATCTCCAAATGAAGTCTGTGCTGCCGATTACTAAAGTAACCTAAAGGCCGCAAGATATAATGACTCACTTGAAATGGCTCGGATGTGGATTCCAATTCAGATAAGCAGCTAGTATTTCATATTTGAAGCTTATCTGGAATGCTTTGGGTCTGGAAAACTAAGCTGTTGTCAGACTTCTTTAAAGATTTTTTGTGCCTCTGAAAATACATCTTCAGATCTCATCGAAAGCCATAAATAAAGAAAAAAGAGAAAAATTAATGGAGAAAACTCTTAAATCAATTTTTTTCTCATATCTCAGCAGGGTTTGATGACACAAAACCGAGTGTGAATTAATTCCCAGTCATTCATTCATAGGTGTTAAAATTCACGTTGGGTTATTTGTTGTGTTCTCAAAAACTTTAGAAGATCATTTTCCTTGTGCAGAAGGGAAGTATTTTTCCTTACTACTTGAACATTCTGCTACACTGCAGAGGAAGAAATTATTCTAACAGTTGTGGGTTTATATTTTGTAAATGTTTAGACAAAAGAGTAACCTGAAGTAAAATATAATAAGCAGGTATATATTTTATTAATATGGGTGGATATGCAAATGAGGATCACAGCTAACGATACGGTTGTGTCAGGTATAATTACAGTATGACAAAACATAATAGTTTTTACAGGTTTGAAGAGAGCTTGGAATGATTATTTTAGATGCAGATACGGTGTTTACAAGATTTGTGGTATATTGTCTGTGTTTGTCAATTAATATCCAATAGCTGGTGATCCTGCTAAATCATACGTATTTGTGCATTTTGGGGTACGTTGAAATATAGCTGTTATTTCTCAAGAAGAAGTGATTAGCAGATGCTATGCATACAAATAAGAGATTAGAGAATGCAAAATCTCATGTACCTGATGAATGCAATTGTTCCATGAGGGCTGGGATGTAATTGCACACAGTATTTCCCCTAAGTGTTTGAACCGGCAATGAATACGTTTTCTATGACTTTTTCCATTAAATAATGTTGGGTTAGTTTGTAAAGTGATTTATTTAATATCCTTAAAACATATTATTCAGATTTCTAGAACAGGTATTTTAAGCTCTGTACATTTCCCTAGTAGCTATTATAAAGTTATCTTATCACCCTGGAAAGATAATGGCAAGGATAGATGCAGAGTCCGCCATTAATGAGGAGACCTCATTCATGTTTATCAATATATAAAGGGTGAGTGTCACGAGGATGGAGCCAGGCTCTTCTCGGTGACAAACAATGACAAGACAAGGGGTAACGGACACAAACTGGAACACAGGAGGTTCCACTTCAATTGGAGAAGAAACTTCTTCTCAGTGAGGGTGACAGAGCCCTGGCCCAGGCTGCCCAGAGAGGTTGTGGAGTCTCCTTCTCTGCAGACATTCAAAACCCGCCTGGACGCCTTCCTGTGCAACCTCATCTGGGTGTTCCTGCTCCGGCAGGGGGATTGGACTGGATGAGCTTTGGAGGTACCTTCCAATCCCTAACGGTCTGGGATTCTGTGATTACAGTGATCTCAGTAGCAAAACCAGTATTTTCGTGTAAGAATTAGTGGTTTTGTAATTCAGAGATTCTATGGCTGTGTGTATTACCAGTTCATTATCTCAGAATTATTTTTCTCATGGTTCATAGCCCTGGATTCCGAAGGGCTGAACTTCTCCCTGGCTTTATGCTCTGTAATGTTAAATTGTTTATTTCTAGAACCACAGATTTGCCAGATAACCTAAATTTGTGTAATATGCTGTATAATGATAGCAACTAATTGCTCTATATTGTTCCGTACAGTACAGAACAATATAGAGAGTTGATACTGCTGGCAGGATGTGTGTGTGTCATAATTCCACTCTTTGAATCTGGTTGGGAGGAATTTTGTCCTTTGAGTTTCTGAGCTCGGAGAAGGGAGTAGAGGTCTTCAGTTAGGCTGTGTAGCTCACCAAAGCAACCTGATTCAAAACCGAGTCTTTTTTGAATCCCAAGTAGTAGTGTCACAAATTAGTATAATTGGATCTCTAGCAGGATGAGTAATCTTACTCTTTTTAAAGTATCCGTTACCTCGTAAAATCAAAAGAATAAAAACGGGATAAAGCCCATAGCAAAACAAATTTTTTATCATCTGTTTGATTTATGACTACTTTAAACCGCGTGTATTTTGGAAAGAAACCTGTTTTCTGTCTTCAAAAAGATGAGATTCAACATCCCTCAGCAGCTAATTTTTAGCACTTAGAGGCTCCCTTGGGCTGCTGTCAGCTACAACTTATTGCAGAGGTACTTTTCACTAAACTCATTATAAAGTGATTAGCCTCAAGGAAGATAGTGCGGTGTTACAGCCCGCTCTCATTATATGCAGTTTTGCAGCTGAACTCTGCGTTGTCAAACTTTATTAAATGGTGAACGTAGAAAAAGTCACGAGATTAAACAGATAGGTTGTTAATAGGGATGCTGTCATTTTTAAGCTATAGCTGTTCGTAAGAACAAGTGCTCCTAAGGTGTGGTACTTAGCTTTTTCCACCAGATTTTCATTTACTGGATTCTATTACGGTAAGAACTGACAGTGACAAATCATCGACCAAGTTATTAGTGCTATTTGTTTTTCACTACTTTTTAGGAAAGTTCGTTTTGGTTTTTTTAATTAAATAACATGTTTATTTTTTAAGTAGAAAATTTCTGCAGTAATGCTTTGCCACAATTGTGGTAGATACCTTTGGACCAGGAAAGTCTGCCATGTGACAGTGCCTCTAGTGCAAGTTGCCCAATTCCTTCCAAAGACACAGAAGTGCAGTGACACCATTAGTACAGCCCAAATTCTGTTGACATAGTCACTTTAAGTCAAATGCTTAAAGACAAGCAAGTCACTAAAAACCAACAAAACGTGTTTGTTGGTTAAGAAGCCTCAATACTTCTGGAAATGTAGGCTTTAGAAACTGAGTTGTTTTCTCCAGACAGTGAGCTCGAACTTGCAAGGGGCTTTCTGGCCTTGTAGACATGGCAGGTCTGTTCCTTGTGGGAACTAAAGCAGTTTTTTGTAACATAGACATTTGGACATGAATTTTGAGAAGTTCGCTGTACCCAAATGTTGTCATCATGCTATGAATGTTGTGAAGCAAGCAAAATCATATCAGTGCCCTGCTGCTTCTGTTTTGGAAAGCTGCTGTTGTGTAAGATGAAAGCAAAAGAAGCAGCAGGGATAAAAACTTCCATGTGCAGGAAAAAGCCTATCAGCATCTAAAGTGTATCCTGCCAGGGACTGAAAGGGACCTTTGTCCAGACCAATAAAGGAGTTCTTTATGTAGAAAGAATCTTTGAGTAAAAGGCCTTTGACAGGACGGCAAAAGTAGTGGCCGAGGAGGGGCTGTAGCAAGGGCCTCGAAGACTGTGTCATGTCAAGGTTTGGGGTACACATGAAGGGCTTGAGAAAGCATTTTGTGGTTACTTTTCTACTACCAAGGCACCCACAACTACGAAGGTTTTGCTTTAGTTTTAGACTACGCTGAGGATTTAAAACACATAACCAATTAACTTTAACACAATATACTCTTTCTTTACTGTGTGTGAGGCGGGTAAAAGCATTAAGGGTTTCCAGAGAACTTTCAGTCTTTATCCTGTTTCAGAAACTTTGAGATTAACCTTTCTTTTTCTTTCAGGAAAAACGTAGATTTTTCTCCTCTGTATTTTATCATGCTGTCGTGGTTTAGGCCCAGTGCATAACTGAGCACCACGACGCCTCAGAAAGGGGCTAGTCAAAATAAGGACTGGGAGGGCTTCTCACCACTTAAACAGGTCACAGGCAAAAGACAGACTCATCATAAGGAGAAAAAAACAATTTTAATTTGTTACCAACATCAGAGTAGAACAATGGGAGATACAACCAGATCTTAAAGTCAAAACACCTTCCCCCCACCCTCCCTTCTTCCCGCACTCAGCTTTGTTCCCGGTTGCTTCACCTCCTCCCGCCCTGTACCCTGAGAACGCTGGGGGTGGGACTGGGGGTTGCAGTTGGTTCCTGCCATGTCATCCTTCAGGGGTAGGGAGGACTCCTCCCAGGCCCTCTCTCTCTGCTTCCATGTGGCGCCCTTTCCACAGGGGAAAAAGTCCTCAAAAGTCCACTCTGGGTCTGCCCACGGTCACAGCTCCCTCACACACGAACTGCTCCAGCACACACTGCCCAGAGTCACGGCTTCTTCAGGGGCAGCCACTGCTCATGTGGCCCTGCCCCACTGCTGAGCTCTACAGGCTGCAGGCAGTCGACCCGGGTTGCAAAAGGGGAATCTGGGGTTCTGTGTCCTCCTCCCTCTCCTTTCCTTCCTTCAACCAACCTTGGTGTTCTTCAAAGTTGTTCTCCTCAGGCCCCACTCCTTTCTCCGCTGCAGGTCTCTTCTGATGGTTCTGAAGAGTTCCCTGGTCTCTCTCTTTTTGGGCTGGAGCTGCAGCAGAGCTTACACTTAAGTTGTGGTTGGGGCCAGCTAGGCAGGGCTAGGGCTGCGCCACATGCACCTGGGGCTGTGCTGATTTGGCCTGGTGGCAGAGAGAGAGCGAGGTGTGCCCTGCACACCCCTTAAATCCATGAATTTGCAGGGGCGCTGATTGGGTTGGCCCTGGTCAGAGGTGGGTCTGACAAAGGAAAAGGGGGAGCTTTTCAGGTAGCTTCTTAAAGGGTCATCTCCATAGCCCTTCCCCTCTTACCAAAGACACAACCAATAAACCCCTCACAGAAAACCCAATACACATGTGGTCAAAGATAATGCCTTCATGACAGTAAATCAATAAGGCCATAGTTATTTATTTACCTGAAGAATAAAGGTGCATAGCATAGGCTACCAAGACCTGGGGAGCTGCATCCCTCTGAGCTTTCATAATTTATGATTCATTCACCCTTGCTTTATTTGTCTATTTTATATAACTCACTTTTTCACCGTATTCACAAGCTGCTTTCGCAAGTGTTTTGCAAGCTGCTTTTTAAGGATTCTAGCAATTTCGATGAACATTCTTATTTGAATCATAACTTCAGTGTGCCTTAGCACTGTCAAATGTTTTATCTCAGAAAGTGCAGTAAAAATTCCCTCAAAACCGTGGCACATGAACAGATCCCTCACAGTTCCTAATGAGATGTTCACTTTGCAGAGTAGAAGAGAAGCTGAAATGTCAGTTCTGGCAGCTGAAAGGGTACAGTTAGCCCAGGATTTCCTATAAGACAACTATCTGAAAGGGCAAATGTTTCAATAAGAATGTTAACGGTAAAGTATCTGTTTTGTGTCCCGAAGTCCCTAATTAATTAGACTGGAGTTATTGGAGCTTGATGGTTCTTCTTGGTCCTACCACCCATCTTGGGGCCAGCTCAAAACCAGATGCTGAAAAAATGGTAGGCAACTGCTCTGGGGTCATTCCAGGTAAAGGAAGTATCACACCTAAGAACTCACTGGGGAGGACGAAATTGTACAAATTGGAGACAGAAAGTAACCACAAGTCTTGCTTTATTTAATAGAGCCGATATGGACCTGTCTTGATAACAAGGACTGCTATTTACAGCTGCATCATATGTTATCAGAAGCAGAGCCAAGTTTGTAAAGCAAACAATGTGAATCATGAGAGAAAGAGGAAAAAAAGGCTCTTTTTTTTTTCATTTCACCTTCTTTGTTTTAACTAAATGGCCATTAACTCACTTGCTGCTGTGTTCTATTTATTTATCTGTTTGTAGCTGGCAAATGGTGCACTGAAGGAGTAAAAGGTTTGGTTGGTTGGTTGTTTTTTTCCCCCGGAACAAAAGAAATGGTTTCTCAGCTTTATAATAACGTCCTTTTAGTGCAGCAGAAAGAAGATAGATACTAACACATTACAGAGGAAGAGAGAAGTCATTCAATGTGTGCCGCTAAAGCTTGTTAGTACGAGTGACTGTGAGGTTTCTGGTCTACCCATATACCAAGAAACAGTGCTAACGATCAGCAATGCATATTTCCAGAAAAGTATTCCACTTAATGTAGCTCTTTGTTGTAGGAAGTTGTTCTAAGTTGCTGTTTAGTTTTACCTCTGAAATTACAGCAGCTGTTTGCAAAATTTTCTCTTCCATGTCTTTTATCCTATTCACAAAAGCCAGAGTTCAGGAACAAAAGGTCTGAAATCAAATGGTTATTTCTTGGGGCCTGCTGCAGTGGTTGTCATATGGTACTATTTGCAAAAGCTAAAACTGGAAAGTAAATGTGATATCTCACATACTAATGTGGATAAATTTTAACTGTTTGTTGGTGAAAGTTGAACCTTAACTCTGACTTATTTGCAGTCCATGGGAAGATCTTAATTTTTAGACGACGAAGTGCTTCCCTCTAATTAATTGCTTTAGCAGACCTTCCCGACTTCTTAAATTTTAGTTCAAGATCTTGAGCACAAAGAATGCTGGTTCTTTGAACTATGGAGTAGAAATACACCTTTGTCTTTCTTCTATGTGTAGATATCTTAATAATTTTTAAAATTTTTATTTTTTTAGATAGATAAAGGGGTTTTTTCCCCAATGAAGGTCAAATGATCTAATTTTAATTGGCAACGCTTGCAGTGTGATAATATCTAAAGGATGTGACCGCCTTAATAAAATTTAACTAGGTTGGCAGTTTTCATCTCTGAAGTTATATGTCACCTTGTGAGCAAGTCTCTAATGTAGCTACAAGAGCATGCTTATTCAAGTAAATTTTAATTTACTGATCTTTCAGATTGGAACAGTATGCTTGAACAGTATCTTGAGAAAGCAATGTTAATATACTGCTTTTAAAAATTCTCACACTCTCTGTTTTAAAGTCCAAACTTTATTTTCCCTCACTTACACATTTCTAATTTGCAAGTTTGCCTACATCAGGCATTTTCACTCCCATGGTGTAAAGTTTAAGAACTAAATTTGTTCCCCATCTCACCTTTTTCCTTTGGGTATATTTCTTTGGCATTTTCTAATTATACTGGAATCGAATGAAGGTGTTAGGTTGACAGACAGTACTATAAGAAAATGCAAGAGATTTATAAAGAAAATACTACCAAAACACTTCAAGCAAATGCAAGTGTCTTCCTCCTGTGCCATTCCACCAGTCTATGCCTGAAGAGCTGCTTGAGCTCATTCTACATCTTGGGCTAGCTTATGAAGTGTGGACCATCTGTTGTCTTAGCTTTACATCATTAGTCATTTATTTCTATTCAGATAATGCCTAGCAGATGTCTTTATTTTTTCAGATCATTTCTTCAAGATCTTTCGCATAGTATTATATTTTTTTAAAGATATCTGTATACACCTGCCAAGATTCAATATCTGTTTAAGCCTAAACAGTTTTAACAACTTAACATACGTTTTCACTGCATCCTTTCCTTGTTTCCATTGCCATAAAGAAAGTAAATATTTGTAGATTTTAAAATGTGAATTTTATTCTAAGTCTTTCACTCACTCTTATCAACGTGGCAGATGACAACTTCACTCATGCTTTGGCTAATAGAAATATCTCTAAAACTAATATTCCCTCTGTGATGATTCTTCTCTTCCTTTGGTAAGTTTAAAGACTGCAAACAAGAAATAGAAAAGCAAATATGTCTTACTGTAACTCTTTGTCTGTCTTGTCTTCTCTTCCCTTAAACTCTCCTCTTACAGAACGGCTCAAGTCTTTGGCTGAATTCAAGACATTGGTTTGGACCTGGTACAGAAGACTTAGCAAACCTTGTGTCCGCAGTGTCCTGTACAGCCGGTGCTTGGGCCATAGAATCACAGACTCAGATTGGAAAAGACCTTTAAGATTATCAAGTCTAACTGTTAGGCTAGCACTGTCAAGTCCACATTAAACCATGTCCCTGAGTGCCACAGCTAGGCATCTTTTAAATACCTCCAGGGTTAGTAACGCCACTGCTTTCCTGGGCAGCCTGTTCCAGTGCCTGATAAACCTTTCAGTAAATAAATTTTTCCTGATATCCTATCTAAACCTCCCTTGGAACAACCTGAGGCTGTTTCCTCTTGTTCATTGCTTGTTACTTGAGAGAAAAGACCAACACTCACCTCATTACAGTCTTCTTTTAGGTAGTTGTAAAGGGTGATAATGGCTCCCTTCAGTCTCCTTCTCCTGGTTTAGGCCTGGGCCAGCCACTAAATCCT
>NW_010165759.1:0-29324 GCF_000695765.1 Mesitornis unicolor | reverse complement strand
GGGCGGGGGGGGGAGAATAAACAGCCTGCCATGCTATTGTTTTTCTAGCATGCAATAAGCAGTAAACAGTCAAAATTACTGTCTCAAGGCATCAGGAGACAGCTGCAGAGATTACACTAGTTATCCGAATTTCAGGAAATGATGCTGAAGTTTCATTAGCAGAACATGTGGATGCAGAAGAGTGTGAATTTATAAACAAACTGTGAAATGACAAGGCAACAAACAACACTGATGTTAATTTATGTAAAGCAGATAAATTTCAGTTTATAATTGGAAATAAAACCACTGTGAAACATTACTGGAAATTCTTTACTCAGATTAGAACATGCAGTGAAACTGGTACAAGGTGATCTTACTGGTATTTATCATCTGAATTGTAAGAGTAGATGATCATAAGGAGCACATAAAAGTCTCATTTCTCCTAGCTGCACAAACTTCAGGTTTTAGCAAATTGCTTTCAACTAGAATTGGTGAGTGCAACTATAAACATGAAAACCTTAGTGGTCTGTTAAATAACCAGTTTTCTGTAGTGGTAAAGACAGTGTATCAGTCTCTGATAATGAAAATCAACACAGCTCTATTGATTTTAATAACAGACAGAATTACAGTGAGTCTGAGGAAGCTTGGCAATTTACAATGAAGGCTTGGCTCACTTGCATTGGTTAACCATTAGTAGTATTATTTGCTGACTAAAACACCACAAAATTAATACTTGCTCTTGCAAGAAACTGCAGTGATTTCCAGTTAGTTCTATTACGTATCATTCTAGTTTATGTTGTCTCCCTTTTTGTTAGAGAATTGAAAGTCAAACCTGTGGTCAACATGAAACTCCACTTAGTGCAGCCTTACAGAGCTGGAAACACCATTCTGAGAGAATAGAAACAAAAGGACTTTTCTGCATTATACATTGGAATTTTTTTGATTATACATGAAGTTTCTACATATGCCTTAAATTGTTCAGTCATTTCATCATGTCTTCCCTTTGTTGTGTCAGATTTTGAAAGTCCCATGCTTACTAAGATATATCTCATGAGTTTAAAAATATTATTATTTTTGTAGGAGATCATGTAGATATTGTCTTCTACTGTAAAACTGAAATCTGGATTAATGATAATTAAAATAACATTAGACAGTCATCTGTCTTATGGGCAATAATTTTTTCATCTTCATCCAACAGACTGAATTATGTTTTTTTCATATTCTTACTAACCATTTTTTTTTTTTGCGAATAAGGTTATGTTTTCACTGGGAGAAAATCCATATTAGTTTTCTTGAAAGAAAGATCAACTTAAGTCTGTATATAGGAAAAATAAATAAGGCAAAAGACAAGATTTTTCTTTGAAGTTTTGCATAACCTGTAAAATAAGAAGTAATAAATAAAGTCAAATAGTATTTTAGACTAATTGATATTGCTTTTCTTAAAGTACCAAATTTTCATAATTATTATCACAGCAGAGTAAGTGATTTCAGTCATATCTACCTCATGAAGTAGGTTAAATACTGTTCTGTTCAAATAAACCAAAGTTTTAGCTGCTGTACTTAAATGCATGTGATAATAATGCTAATGATTTCTGATCATTTTTGTCCATATTCTCTCATGTTTCTTTTTCTGGGATGGTATCAATGAGCTTAAGTATGGCTAAAAGAAGAAATTGCTCTGCAGTGGCTTCTGCAAAGTGAAGTGCAGGCAATTTAGTTTATATCTGTAGTTCAAGAGTTCACCTTCAGCAAGCAAACTTATATAAGTGATTGAAGTCTTTATTACTTTCACCACAGTCTAGTGCCTAGAGAGAAATCTGGAGTTTCAAAATGATGCAATAGAGGTGACACATGACTACCTACAGAGAAATGAGTGAGACTGGAAGAGTGTTGTAGATAGACATAAAATGAAAATGAGTAGTGCTTTTCTAAGAGTTTGAAATAGCTCCAAAATAACACACATCACTGTTGCCTCTTGAAGATATATGTAAGATTTGAGAGCTGAATTTCAGAGAAACAGTTGACTGACAAAGGTGTAAGATTAGATATAGCTTCCACAAAGTAGAAAAAGTGGTTTTTGGTATTGTTTTGTTTTTTATTTGGTTTGGCTTTTTGTGTGTGATGGGGATTTTTTGTTTGATTGTTTTGGAATTATTATTTTTTTTCTGCTGAATTTAGAGTGTGATACACACAATGAGTCTGGAGTCACAAATTTTACTTGTAATTGGCTGTTAATGAAATCTGACTTTTTTTAGCAGCCTAAGATGAAGGAAATAAAGTATGTTCTAGGGAAAAACTTAATATTAAAGCTGGCTTTGTGTTGTAAGCATATACAGTCAAAATATTGTTTTGACTGCCACACTGCAATGGCAGCTGAGCAAGTTAAAATACTGAACTTTAATATAAGAAATTGTCTAACTTACTTTCATATGGTCATTGAACCCAGAATGGCTGTTGATGAGACCTGAGGAGCAGTGTCTGCACACAGAGATTGAGTTTACAGGAATTAAGGTCTCCGCCACCTGCAGTGTCATGGAGGTGTCACCCTACCCCCTTCTTTCCTCTGTCTGCCTGCCAATGCAGTGTTCAGCAAATTTCTTATCCTCTGCCACCACTCTGAGAAGCTGCTTATCAAGAGGGCTAGCATTATGTGCTTTCATTGTAGATGTCTTTTGGGCAAGATCCTGAGCTACTGAAGTAAATGGAAGTTTTGCTACTGATTTAAAAGGCAACAATGAAAATACCATAATCCAAACAAACCTGAAATAAAACAAACCCAAAACAAGCTAACTGATTCTGTTGATTTAAACTGTCCTCTTTCTTGACCTTTCAGATTGAATCTTCGAAGATGTTTGACTAACACATTTTTTCCATTATTGAGTACCTTTAAATTGAAGGCACAAGAGGCCAGATTGCTGTTTGGAGAAAACTAGTATAGCTCTAACAGATTATACTGTTCAGGATGTGGCCACTGATATCCAAGAAGCTACAGTGATTTATATTTAGTGAGAATAAAGTGCTCTGTGCTTAAACAAAACTAAATCTGTATTTCTTTGCTGAAATTGTTTTTATTGTTTGCTTTAAAAACAATCTTCCAATGTTATGAGGTGAAATACCTGCTGGATTATGCTTACTGTCATGTGGCATTTTGTTCCAGGCCTTGAAAATGCAAAAACTACTGGGAGAAGATTAATTTTTAATTAAATTTGTGTTATTCCATTGATAGTCGCCTAGCCTCTGGTCTTAAGCAAATAATTTCTGCACTGGAAAACAATGATCAATATCTTAAGTTTCACATATAAAAATACTTTGTGGACAATTCTTGTACCAGGCTAATATATTATTGCTTTGTAGATTATCTTTGTAGAGTAATTACTCATGTATTACCAAAGTAGTTGGAAACAGATGAAACTGAATAATAGCTGCTGTCTCTAGGGTCAATGATTTTCTCAGAGATCATTGAAATTGATAGAAGTCTTTCTTCTGACTTTACTGAACTGTAGACCAGGTCCATCACTGCTGTCTGAAATTCCTAATAAGCAACCAGAAATGACTTGCTCTAAGAAACAGAATGTTGAATCTCCTCTTCCAAGCTTTATGAGTTATCTTAACAGCTCTGATGAAAGTCACTTAACTTTCATAAGTTGAATGGATGAAGATCTTCTATTATTAGGTAAACTTTTTGACCGTTTTTGTCATGCCAATAGCTTCACAAATGTTTTCAGTTGCTGAGTGTTTTGGTTTAATGGTGCAGACATCTAAACACACACAGGTCACTTGCACAAGTCCATCCCCCTTCCCAGTGGGATGGGAGAGAGAATTGGGAGACTAAAAGTAAAAGAGCACATCAGTTGAGATAAAGAATATTTAATAATTAAAACAAGACAAATTTAAACAACAATAATGCCAATTGAATGTAACAAGAATAGGAACAATGATAATAAAGCACTCAATGTTATACTCAGCTCACAAACAGCAGCCACTGGTGGCCTTATGCAAACAAAAACATGGCAAGGGAAAGGTAAGCCTCAGGAACCAATATGGGTTACCATCATGAAAGGAAGGGATCAAAGATGCCAAAGCAGCAGCAGGAAGGGGGTTTCCCCCCACAAACTCCCCAGTTTATAGTGAGTGTGATGTTTATGGGATAGAATACATCTTTATTGGTCACCTTGGATTAGACCCAGATCATCTGTCCTGGGTCACCTATCCCAGAAAGACCCAGGCTCTCACTTCCCCCCCACCTTTTCTTTTGTGCAGAGAGAAGAAAAAACAAAACAAAACAAAACAAAAGAAACTGTAATCACAGATGCAGGCAGAACTTTAAAGAATATAAGTATCTGCTAGTGAAATAAAAACAATGACCTTATCAGCTTCATAAGGAAAACAATTCCATCCTAGCCAAAGCTCCAGATTTTGTTCATTAAAAGCAAAGGCTGCAGTTTTCTCAGAAATCTAGTCCCAGCAAAACCAGGACATGGAGTTAGAGCTTAATTCTGGTGCATTGGCAATCAAGACTAAAAATCATGACTTAAATTCTTTGTGGTTAGAGGAAAAAATTGTGCTTGCTATTATTTTTAAAAACCACATATCACCATACAAAGTATTACTTTGCATTATTACAACTACCATAGATCAGGCCTCATGATGTTAAAAAGTATTAGGAAAAGCAAGGTGGGCTGCTGCGAGTGATAATGACATAACAGTGGCAGTCTGTCCTTTATGACTGTCCTTTGTCTCCACATAGTGTTTTTACTTATCAGAAGAAATATCTGATCAATTTTGAAACCAAAATTCATATTTGTTATTTATGGATATTGAAGTTCTAGTTATACTTTTTTGCAACAAAATGACAGAGTTCTTCATCAACACTAGTCTGAACAACTGTGTAACATTTAACATGTTTCAGTATCTGCAGTCAAATAGGACAGTTACCTTCATTTCAAGATGCAGACTGATTTATGGTGCTGTTGTTGAACCATTTGTTCTGAAAATGGGTCAGTGTTTCATTCGAGTTGTGACAGAAGTTGATATATGTTAAGAATTTATCTTATGGAGTACT
The DNA here is from genome assembly GCF_000695765.1 of Mesitornis unicolor. Lineage (NCBI taxonomy): Eukaryota > Metazoa > Chordata > Aves > Mesitornithiformes > Mesitornithidae > Mesitornis > Mesitornis unicolor. The sequence continues at coordinate 24,283 of NW_010165759.1, read as the reverse complement.
AAGTCACATAACTCTAAACTCAAGCCCTTGAGATTTTCATTACTGAGCAGTCTAGAAAAATCTCACTAAATCTTGATAGCATCGAGGTCACAGATCAAACCTAACCACTTGATATACCTGATAATTTCTAGAAGACAGTTATACCAATCCCTACAGTATATTATGAAGTATCTTATTAACCTGAACTTTTTTAAAAAATAAAAACACATTAGCCACTGCGACGTTGTAGAAACTCTAAAATCTAATGAGGTAGGAATACAGTTTTAAATTCTCCACAAACTTAATGAATTTCTTAGTGTTGTCTAGGTGGTCTTAGCATTCCACTTTGGTTGTATTTCAAAAGAAAATCTCCCTGAAAAAGAAATGCTGACTCACCTTCCGTTCTGTTGGCAGTTAGTAAGAGACAACATAATGAAACAGTTTTGAAGGTGGAACTGTCACCAGTTGCTCAGAAGCCCTTAATTGAATGAAGATTTAAAAATGAGGCAGTATACTTTAAAACTAAACCCTAGGGGGTCTCACTTTGCATAAAACATCAACTGTGAAGTCTGATTCCACTATTAATGATCAAAACTGTGTATGTGCATTTCAGGGAAGGATCATAAAATACTTCTAAATGCCATGAACACTATTGGCTCCAGTGTGCAGAAAGATTTACTGGTATGTCACAGTATCCTTTAAAACTTCATAATATTATCTTTTGACTGGAAGACTCTGTAATAGCTTCTGAAGAAAATGACTGAGCAAAGAACTCAAGAGGATCAAACAAACATGTAGAGCAAATATGTGTCTAATGAGTGCAGACACATATAACTTCAGACAATGTTTAGCTATTTGCTGAAAGAAATATTCCTGAGAAGGGTGATTATTGTAAACACATTCTCAGTTTTTCAGACTAAGTTGATCTTTTTAGGTAATAATCTTTCCGTCATTGATTTTATGTCAGACATAAATGAGATTTTATTTAGCCACAGTTTGTTGCCTATATCTATCTGCATTTTTAAAACAAACTTGTTGCTATGGTTATGATAGATTTTGGAAGAAAACAGATTGCTTAAGATTATTGTATTGTTACAGACTTTCAATAATTCTACTCGACTTTCATTAGCTACTTACTTATTAAGTTCTCCATATTTTCTTTTTTGTGGGATTGATGTCAGAATGACCAGCCTAGTCACTCTCATTTTTAGTTTTGCATGCTATTTTGACATCAGCACATTTCCAGCCTGCTGGAATTCCAAGAAGAAATTATCTCTGACAGAATTTTTCATCTTGCTTTTACCAGCAATACCTATCTGTTGTTGAATCTTGCAAGATTATCAAGCAACATTCTCTTTCAATGAATTGAGCTACTTACATGCATGTCATACCACTTTCCCACTTATATAAATGTCTCTGTTTAAGGGTCAGAGAGAGAGAGAGAGCAGGATTTTCTCTCTATTGCCCCTACCCCTCCCATGGGGAGGATTAAGAAAAGGGAATAGAGAGAGAATAATAAAAAAAAAATGCTTCGCACAAGGTTGGAAGTTAAGACTGTAACAAGTTTAATGAAAAACAACAGGGGAAAGGAAAAGGGAATTAATAAGGGACAAAGGATATTTAACTATGTACAAAACCCGATCCCAGTAGTCCTGAGTGGAAGCGTCCGAGCAGTGCCTTGTGGCCGCTGCGACTGCTGTGACTCGTCACCAGGGACTGCAGTGGTGCCAGGAGCGGATGGTGGTGGATGCTGCCAAGCACGTGGAGCTAGGCCCAGCCACCCCGCGATGTGACAGGAAAACAACCCAAAAAGCCAGGAAAAGCCCGCGAACACCTCAGTTTTCTTTATAGGCTGTGTCCGGAAAGGGGAGGGAACAGTACTGGTCTCTGACCCTCCAGGGTCCTACAGACACCACCTGTCCTTCCCTTTCAGGCTGGTAACCTTTAAACCGTAACAATAAAGAACATTTACAATTCATCTAAGGATAAGCTTGAATGAAGAGGAATCAATGGCCTCATCTTTAAACAAAATACTTTAAAATGCAAGAAGTGTAAGATGGCCTCCCCAAAATTTTACTCTAGAAAACAGTGACATTTTTAGAGAGGAATAAAATTACTTTATAATCTTGTAGTTTCTTTACATTTTCTAGGGTTTCTTGAATGTAATGCAGCATTTTGGAGGCACTGTCTTTCATTTTGTGCATGAAGGTTCCTCTCAGTTCACTGTTTAATCTATGCTGCTTCCTCCCATAAGAGTGCAAGTGCAATGGTCATGGTTCACATTGCATTTTTAAGGCAGAGTGTGGGTGGTACTGGGCTTATGGTTAAATTGATCAGTTAATTTTTTATATTATTTGTATTTAGAAGCCTTGCCTAGAAACCAATGTTATAAAATACTGTAGAAAACACAGAGCAAAATCAAACCTGAGATAAGAAATTGTAGGTGTATAGCAATAGAAAAAACACAGAGATCAATACTTGTCATGCTAAAAGGGCATGGCTTCAGGAGAACAGCAGACTAGCTATTACTAGTCTTTTTAGTGGACAATGCAGCTAGGAAAATTTGAAGAAAATCAAAGAAAAAAAATTGTGTGTTAATATAGGTGTTCATGCCAAGTCTGAACGACAGCCTAAGAAAACAGCACAATGCCATTAAAAAAACCCCAAACCTATGTTTAACTACATGGGAGGATAAAAATAAGTGGCGTGGTCATTCCCAGTAATGAATGAAACATGGTCAGTATGGAGGGAAATACGTAGCGAAAGCTCTTTCAAGGGAAGAAAATTAGCTTTTGTTTGATAAGGCAGAGAAATCAATGCAAAAGATGAAAAAATATTGACATGAAATTAGCAAAGATCATGTAGCATTTTGAACAATCTGAAAACTTCATCTGTTCATATTAAAGAGTAAAATCTCCATAATCATCATCCAGTGAAATGGTTAATTTTAAATTACGTTTTGCAAACAATGTGTCATCTGTCCATGTGCAGTACAAGAGCGTTTGGTTCTCAACCCACATCAAGTATTATTCACTGTTGTCTCCAGAATAAGTAGTAGTAACTATGGAGTTAATTTAGATAAATATATTTCATTATGCTCTACTGATAGAGAAACACAGTTTACAAAAGAGTGTACCACTGGGAATAGCATTATGTCAATTAGAGAAAAAGTAATATTCAGTTTAAAAATACCTGAATGCTTGAGAACATATATCAGATTTAGTGATGTGATTCTACTATTTGAAAAGCTGATCACTAATATAAAAGCTGAATTATCATTTAAACAAGAATTAAGTCTATCACTGACCATATACAGCAGATATATTCCATCTATAATGTATTTGCAAGACGGGGAGAACTGTTAATTGAGTCTTAGGAAAGGTAGGATTTTTTCCCCTACAGTACAAAATGGTATCGTGGTCCAGTATAAAGCCATACATGGACAATGTATTCAAACACTGTTTGTCATTTCCATAAAGAGAAATAAAACACATAACTAACAATTCTTACTCCATCTCTGCGAGTACCTCAAATATTTAATGATGACTATTCTCATTAGGAAAGATAGACTTGTCAAAGAGACTGTAAATTAATCTTGATGTCAAAATTTTAAACAAATCAGTTTCTTTTAAAACTAAACAGAGGTCTGTCTAATTTTGTATATATTTGCCATTAATAGTTGTTATGGCAAGAAATGACACTCAGAAGAAAAAAAAATATACAACTTTTCATAATAAAAAATGATGTGTTTTGCAGTTGCCTTCACCAGGACATTTCCAAAGCAGCAAGTTACAGAATAGTAGAATCATAGAGTAGTTTGGAAGGTACCTTAAAGATCATCTAGTTCCAACCCCCCACTAAAACAGGTTGCTCAAAGCCCCGTCCAACCTGACCTCGAACACTTCCAAGGAGGGGGCATCCACGGCTTCCCTGGGCAACCTGTGCCAGTGTCTCACTACTCTTAGAGTGAAGAATTTCTTCCTGGTGTCTAATCTAAACCTACCATCCCTCAGTTTAAAACCATCACCTCTCATTCTATCACTACACTCCCTGATAAAGAGTCCCTCCTCAGGTTTTCTTTAGGCTTCTATAAGGTCTGGAAGACTGCTATAAGGTCTACCTGGAGCCTTCTCTTCCGTAGGCTGAGCAACCCCAACTCTCTTAGCCTGGCCTCATAGGAGAGATGCTCTAGCCCTTTGATCATCTTCGTGGCCATCTTCTGGACTCACTCCAACAGCTCCATGTCCTTCTTATGGGACCCCTTCTTATGATTGGGGCCCCAAAGCTGGATGTAGTACTCCAGATGGGGTTTCACCAGTAGAGTAGAAGGGGAGAATCGCCTCCCTTGACTTGCCAGTCACATTTCTTTTGATGCAACCCAGTATACAGTGACCTTCTCGGCTGCAAGCACACATTGCCAGCTCATGGTGAGCTTTTCATCAGCCAACAGCCTCAAGTCCTTCTCCTCAGAGCTGGCCTCAAGCCATTCTCCGCCCAGCCTGTATTTGTGCTTGAGATTGACCCAACTTATGTGCAGGACCTTGCTTTTGGCCTTATTGAACTTCATGAGATTCACTGGGCACATGTCTCAAGCCTGTCAAGGTCCCCCAGGATGGCATCCCTTCCCTGCTGTTAGCAAACTTGCTCAGGGTTCACTCAATCCCACTGTCCATGTTGCCAGCAAAGATGTTAACAGCATTGGTCCCAATACCAGCTCCCGAGGAACACCAGTCTTCACTGATCTGTACTTGGACATCTAGCCACTGACTGCAACTCTTTGAGTGTGACCATCCAGCTAATTCCTTATCCACTGAGCGGTGCACCTATCAAATTCATGTCTCTCCAATTTAGGGAATGGGGAAAATAAAATGGGAAGGAGTCAGATCTGTGAATGACTTTCTCCTCAGCTTCATGAAGATACCTTCAGTGAGATGTCCTGGATATAGGATTTCTGAAGTGATATGGATTTCATTCAGATAACCTCTGCCTCACTGCCTTAATCCCTTCAAATTGTACTGAACTTTTGTAGCTGTATTTCTACATTAATCTGGAAGCTCAGCTGGTACTAAAAGGCAATTGGTGATCAACAATTTCAGCAAGAAGGCTCTGACAATTGAGAGTTACAAGAATGTTAGAGTTTTGAAGTCTCTGTATTATAGATTAGAGAGAAAAGCAATTTTCCATTTGAAAGCATCCAAGTCTTTTGATTTTGTGTGTTTTGATAAGAGTATCTATTTCTTTGGACTGTTTTTGCTTTTAGGGGTTGAATTGAACCAGAATGCTGCGCTATACATAATAGAACAGAAATACCTGCTAAGGTTCAACATGATGGCCAATATAGAACAGGTACCAGGGCTAGATTTATAATGTCAAGTTGTAGATGTCAGCAACTGAACTAGTCACTGTATGGCTCACTTTACATTCAATAGAAACAAGTACTTCCAGAATGCAGTGTATCTCATTCTAAATTAAATGTATAAAACAGATCAGATGAAACATATTCTAACAACACATATTTCCCACAATTTTCTGCAATAAGAACCACACAAAGTTATTTTGTGTGTAGAAGAGTAATTAGACCTTACAGAGTGACTCTTTAAGACACTTAAAGTGTTTTTTTCTTCTATTAAATGATGTCTTTAACATTAGATATAATAAGGATTATTAGATACAAAAATAATAATTACAATAAAAACACTTATTCATGAAGAACTATTAGTATTTTTTTTTTTTTTTTAGTTAAACCACACTACAGTTATGATATGCTTTGGGAAGCTGCAAACCTAGATGTAGGTTTTAGTGTAGGTCTTAGTGTTTTCATAAAAGGTAAAGGCAGTATGGAGGTATATGTGAGATTTGCATCATAACTGCAGTGTGTTAGTTTGAGACATCACTGGCAAATCAGTGATTGAATGAGATTTACTAGTAGAAATTAAAACCTAACTGGAAAGCAGCTAGGTAGAAAAGGATCTAGGGGCCCTGGCTGACACCAAGTAAGCAGTGTGCCCTTGTCGGGAAGAATCCTAATGGGATCCTAAGATGCACTAGAGAAAGTATTGTCAGCAGGTTGTGGGAGTTGATCCTTTCCCTTTATTCAGCACTGTTGAGGCCACACCTGGAGTCCTGTGTCTAGTTCTGGGCTCCTCAATACAAAATAGTCGTAGACATAGTAGAGAAAGTCCAATGAAGGGCCATTTCTTCTATAATGAAAGTCTGAGAGAGCTGAGATTGTTCAACATGGAGAAGAGGAGGCTCAAGGAGATCTCATCAATGTACCTGCATAGCTTGGGAAGAGAAGAGAGGGTGTAAAGAAGACAGAGTCAGGCTGCGTTCAATGGTGTACAGTGACAGGTCAAGAGGCAATGGGCACAAACTGAAACACAGGACGTTCCATCTGGACATTGCTTTGTTACAGCGAGGGTGACTGAGCACTAGAACAGGCTGCCCATAGACATTGTGAACTCTCCATCTTTGGAGATTAAATGAATCTGCCTGAACAATTGGTTTCAGGTGATCCTGTTTGAGCAGAGAGGTAGGACCAGAAGACTGCAGAGGTCCCTTCCAACACCAATCATTCTGAGATTCTGTGAAATAGAGAATCATAGAATCATAGAATGTATTGGGTTGGAAGGGACCTTTAAAGATCATCTACTCCAACCCTTCAGCTGTAAGGGGGAGGGGTAAATGCAAGGTCCTCAAAAAGTGTTCTTTGAAGAATACAGTGATAATAGCAACGATGAAATTTTTTTCACTTTGAAGTAATTTCGTAATAATGGCTGATAATGCCAACAATTTAAACTTAAAAGGATGTACTTTAAAAAATCAAATACACAGAAGAAAATGTCTGTAAGTAACATATAAGCCTACAGTTTGTACTGCCTTATTTTGGATACAAGGAGAAGTTTAAAACCAGAAAGTACACTGGTATTTAAACTCATTAATTCCCAATTAGGTTAGTAATTTTAGAGGACTTTCAAAGCTTTCCCAAGTGTTACTAAATAGCAGACACTGATAATAACTTGTATTGGGACTAAACTATGTGTTGTAAGGTCCAGAAAGGACTTTGAATGCTGAGGATGTCAGCCACTTATTAATGGCAAAAGGGTTTCCAAGAGTTTTCAAAGAGCAGACAGGTGTCAGACTTGTAGGATGACTTCAGTATTACAGCCATTAAGTTAATACACATGGGGCTACTCTCTCTGTGTGTCTCTATGCAGGGAATGGACCAAGTTGTTTTCTGGGAGTGGTTCAACTGCAGGTGACTTTCTTGTTGGGGAAGAGACCTAATTTTCTGTAACAAATTCCTGTATTGAGTTAGAAACATTAGTAAAGGTAGAGCTACTTTACTTACAAGAAGACAAGAAAATATACATCTAGTCATGAAGAAATTGCTTTGAACATTTCTCAGTTTCATTCAAAGTCACATGAAACATTAAAAATTAAGAATGTTTGAGTTACAATAAATAAGAGTGACTACTTTGGTCTTTTTCCAACAATTTTGATGCAAGCAACACTTCTACTCATGATACAAAAGTAATGCCTAAGAAAAAAACCAGTATTATTCATTGGATTTATATCATTAAAGTATTCCTCAGACTGTTCTTTTCAGCATGCTTAAGTTCCTTTGGGCAGTAATCATATGACAAATTCTTATTTTACAGAGCTTTGAATTTCTAGGAAAGTTATTTCTGTTTTATATGAGATTAAATAAGATTAGATTCATATGTTCCTGATCAAATTAATCCCATTTTAAGAAACAGTTCCAGCAAGGACTATCTTTACCAATGTATGTAATGACTTCCACCTAAACCACATTGTAATAGTGATAAAGTTAAAATGAATAAATAGAAGATAAAAGGTACTTTATTAAAGCATCATGATAAAGCCTACGTTGAGAAGTTAATGTTGGTGTGATCTGATAACCCTGAGGCATATCTAATTTGAGTAAGAGAGCAAGCTGGTCCCCTGAGTGTACTGGCATAAGCAAGAGAAAAATAACCTTTTCTATTCAGTCCCCCATATAATATAATTTAATGTGTGTGGACCGTCTTTAACAAACAGGTTTTGATGCAAATGTTTAGGAAACTGAGTAAGCAGACAACTAAGTCATATCTATTTTCAAATCCAAGTGTAAACAAAAACTCAGGTGTGTTGCATATTACAAGGATGTAACAAGCAGTTGTTGGCAGCACAGACTTACCTGCTTTCAGCTTTCCTATCTACTATGCATGTTATATCTTCTCCTAGGCACTCTCATCTCCCAGAAATGAGACCTGAAAAAGAGGGAAGTTATTTAGAGAAACTGCTGGAATTTATGAACATTGAAATACCCTGCTATCAAATTACAGAGGATAAAATAAGTTGTGTGATTATTTCCACCTAACAGGAGCAGAATAAAGTTTGAAACTAAGTAAGACTTTTACCTGACCTAAAGTAAGACAAGAAAAAAAAGGGGTTTTGTTTTGTTTTGTTTTGTTTTGTTTTGTTTTGTTTTGTTTTCTCCAGTATTTATAGATTCTGTATAAATGGTTTCAGATTAATGCTAAACAGCAGCGGAATCCAATGCAAGCTGAAATTGCTGGTAAATACACGTCATCTTAGTTTAAAACTTTTAAAACATTTGATCTGGAGAAAAGCTATTGGAGTTTTGTACAATGATTTTAAGCTCTGCCTGATTTTTCATCATTAAATACTTCAAAGTTTTAACATTAAAACTGCTGATTGTCCCACTACTTTTTTTCCCCTGTGTTTTGTGTAAATTTCACACTAGGTCTTAAACTCCTGAACACTAGCAGAAGTTATATGTGTTCCCTGCAGCTATTAAACATTCAGAGGTTTTTTTGGGTCATGTGATGACTAGAGTAGGAGATTGGAATTCTTACAGGTATTAAGACAGATACGGCCAGGCATTGACACCAGTCATGAGTTTATTTCATGGAAAAGGTTTATTGCAGAACACCAAAAAGGAAACATGTAAAATAGACTTTTTCATTAAAAAGTAAGTTAAGCAGTGCAAATTTTTTATTTTTATGAAAGGGTATTTGAAACAAAGATCTTTATTTTTGACCCTGTGATAAGATCTGACTTTTCTTCCCTAGAAGAGGTCTCTGTAGTAATCATCATTAACACTGAAGTAATCTCATAGGTGGAAAATGAGATTTTCTGTTTTCCATGTGATAGAACAGAGTCCGACTAGACTATGAGTGCAGGTTGCTTGTTATGTGGTTCTACTTTATTATATTAATCTTTTCCCTGAACAACTCTGAAAGTCTGATTTTCAGAGACATTGAGCATTCAGACCTCAAAAATTTTTCCATTAACAGCTTGCTTTTGCTTTGTCATTCCAAAACAGCATTTAAATAAAGCCCTAATGTGTAATATAGTATGTACAGACAAAGGAGCTGTGTATAATTTAGTCAAGAATCAAAGTAATGGACGAAACCAGTCATTAAGTAAAAGCCATCAGATTCTGCTCCTGTACGAAATGGGGCTTCCTGGGGCTATTTTTACAATATATTCAGAGCTTATATGTTCTCTTTAGAAGATGTCAAATATATTAATAGCATAATCAGCTTTCAAAAATACTCATTGGTCAAAGAAGTAAGAAAAACAGAGAATAGTTCCATTGTTGTTTCCAGTGTAATAGTCATATTGGAAAAGATACAGAATAAAAGAATAATAATATAATAACAACAAGAACAACAACAATAATAGAGAGTTTAAATTTCAGTGGAGGTGTAATTAGCTTACTCTTCATCAAGAAAACTGACAACTTGCAATGGATTGTTACCAATATGTTATCTTCTAATCTTACAATGTAGGATTTGTCATTGTGCCCACAGATACTCCAGGATCATGAGTTTCAAGGGGAACAGAATGGTGAACTGTGCTCATACTACTCAAGGACATAATCTCTCACAGAAGCAAGCAAATGGATTTCTTGTCAAGAATATGAAAAGTAAAAGTACATTTAATTTCTTATGGGATTTGCTGTGAAACAGAAAGACAGAAGTCTGTTTGATAATGGTCTGAAACAAAAAGACATTAGAATAGAGCTAGACTGACACACTTATGCAAATCGGCAATTCTCGCATGACAAGTAACTCCATACATTTCATGTATCAACAAAGAATACTTATGTGACTACGAACCTGGAGGACAACAACAAAAAATCTCACAGTATTTTGAAAACAAATATAAATTTAACTGGAATACTTTTTCCAAATCATATTAAAAAACAAAAAAGAAAAAAGCAATTGATACAATGTTTTTGTATTCCTGAGTTCATTTAGTTGAATTCATTGTAGAGATAGAATTTTGCCAAAATACCTTTAGTTGTGTTACCAATGAACATATCCTGATTTGTACTTATGTTGCAACAACTTCCTACTCAAGCACTCCCTGCATCTAAAGCTATGTCGGTCCAATGAAGACAAATATACTGTCTTAGAGAATCTGGACAATAGCATTGTGTCCAATAATCCAAACTCTACCCCAAATACCTGTTTGAGTGTCAACATAAATCAATATTTAGTCTTTACAAATAAAAATAATCTTCTTGTTTACAGAAAAAACTAGTGACAATTACATGAAGAAGACTGAGGTACTCAACAATTCCTTTGCCTCACTTTTCACTAGCATTTACCCTTTTACATCTCCAAGGCTCTGAACCTCAAGACAGTGATGGAGGAATGTAGCCCCATCCATTTTAAGCCAAAATAAGGTTCAAGACCTGAGGAACCAGAACATACACAAGTCCATGGGACCTGGCAAGATGCAGATCAAGGTATTTAGGAAACTGGCAGATGGAGTTGGCAAGCCACTTTCCAGCAGATTTAAAAAGTCATGGCAGACAGGCTAAGTCTTCAGTGACTGAAAAAAAGCAAAGCATCACATTCATTTTTAAAAAGGGTAGAAAGGAGGACTGCGGGAACTACCAACCAGTCAATCTCACTTCTGTGCCATGAGAGTTCATGGAGGAGATCTTCCTGAAAGACATATCAAAACATATGGAAGACAAGGAGGTGATCAAAGACAGCGAGAATGGCTTCACAAAAGGCAATTTGTGCCTGACTAATCTTGTGACCATCTACAACAAATTGACTGTATCAAAGGACAGAGAAAGAGCAATTGATGCCATCTGCCTGAACTTACAAGATCTTTGATATGGTCCCCAAAATTCTTGCTCTAAATTAGTGAAATATAGATTTGATGGATGGACTGTCACATGGATAAGGAATTTGTTGGATGGCAGCATGCAAAGAGTACAGTCTATTGGTTAAACTCAAAACAGAAACCAGTGATGAGTGGTGTTCTACATGGGTCCATATTGAGACTAATACTATTTAATGCCTTCCTTAAGGCAAAGATAGTGGGATTGCATGTACCTTAAACAATTCTGCAGATACCATGTTAAGTGGTGCAACTGATATGACTGAGAGAATGCATACCAACAAGAAGTACTTTGGGAAGCCTGAGAAGTGGGCACGTGAGAACCAAATGAAGTTCAACAAGGCCAAGTGCAAGGTCTTGCACTGAGTTGAAGCAATCTCCAATATCAGTACAGACTGGCTGATGAGCTGCTTGAGAAGAGCCTTGCAGAGAAGTACTTGAGGATAATGGTAGTTGAAAAATTGCATGTGAACCAGCAATTTGCACTAGAAGGGCAGAAAGCCAATAGAAACCTGGACTGCGTTAAAATAAATGTGGCCAGCATGTTGAAGGAGGCAATTCTCTGCCTTTACTCCACTCTTGTGAGAACTCCTGGGGAGTATTACATCCAATCCTAGGATATCAAATATAAGAAAGACACAGATCTGTTGGAATGGGTCCAGAGGAAGGCCACAAAAATAATCAGAGGTTATTAGTATTATTACAGAAGATAGTGTTTTCTCTCTAGGTAAGTACCTTGCCAGGTAAAGTGAGAGATCATTAAATAGCTTGCATATGTGTTTCGATGCAGTTACTAAATAATGTATTTACTGATCATGAATTAACATTAACTTAATACTGAGGTATATATACTTAGGTATTTTTTCTCTTTGCACCATCTGTACTGGTTTATCCCTTAGACTCTATTGCATGTGCTTCCACAGTGTCTTTAGCCCAAAATATTCTTTTACTGTCCTATTTCTGTTGCATAAAAGAAGATGGATTATTTACATCTCATACATAGCAGTCAACACAGTTTGTTCCATTTAGACAAAGCTTTAAACACACTGAAAAAAAAATGAAAATCTGTATCTCGTGATTCTGATATGATCTGAAGGGTGTAATCCTTGCTGTTAAAATAAGAATTATTAAAATTCAAACATACACCATGTGCACCTGCAGAGAAAGAAAGGAGGCCTGCCATTTCAGTGCCTTATAGATGACAGACTTTTAATTTGACTGTTACGTGTAAAGAAATTCTCCTTCCAAGCTGAAACTTTTTTTAATTCCACTCTTCTAAATCCCATGTGGCTCCCAGCAGACCTTGAAAACCATAACCTGAACACATCAATCTAATTATGTTATCACTTGGCAATTTTTCAAAGTAAAGAATCAGCTGCCTTCACAGACTAGCACATACCTTTGCGCTATTTGTTCTGGCACTGTCATGATTTTCTGGAAGTCTAAATTGATTTAGATCCTGTTTCATAACCATTCTGCTATATCATGCTCACTATAGATGAGCCATCCAGTGATTATAACATCCACTACCTGTTATCGCTTGTTAGTGAACAGTAGATCAAACTGTATGTCAGATCATTATGTGACCCCCAACACATTCCAGAAGTCTTGACTGCTTGAAGCTCACTGCACTGCCCTGCCAGAAGATATCAGGTAAGATACAGTCCCCCATGACAACAAGGATTTGTGACACAGAGACTTCCTCCTGTGGTTTGTAGAAGCTTTGTCCACTTCTTCACCCTGGCTGGGTGGACACATTCCCACCATGGTGTCACCCTTGCTGGCCTGATCCTCTAAAGTGGCCCCATGAGCTTTCATTCTGTATTTTGCCTATCTCAGAGAGGAGCCCGGTCTATCCAAGCTGCTTCTTCACAGAAAGGGCAGTCTGTCTCCTTATTCTGTCTTTCTTGAAGATCTTGTACTTGCTCATTGCTCAGTATAGTTGTGTTAGCTGTCTTACCATATCTCAGTTTTCAAAACAACATCTCAATTTTGTGGCTGGAGTTCTAGTCACTCCTGCTTGTTTCCCAGGCTGAACACATTTGTGGGCAGGTATTTGAGGCTGGTTCCCTTCCATCCTGTTTCATCATTCCTTAGGTCTCTCTTGTTACCATTGCTCTGCACCCTTTGCTTTCCACCCCTTTCTACTGTTTATTTCTTTGCTTGAGTATGGTTCGCAATCTCACTCCTCCATTTTCTTATTTAAAAGCTCTACTGACCAGATTGGCCTGCCTCTTGACAACAGTGGTATTGCCCCACTTCACCAGAGCTGTTACATCTCTCCCCAGAGGTCCTTGAACCTCAAAGGTTCTGTGATCAAACATGCCAAAACCTTGATGCTGACACCAGCTTAGCATGAACTAGTGGAAAACATCCATGTACTGACCAGAATGAACTTTTTTCCTTCATCTGCTCTCAGGGCACTGAAGTTAGTAATAGATGAGTAACAGATAGCTTAGCCTGGAGAAACATAAGTTCTAGTTCAAATCATGCAACAGCGCCAAGGAAAATGAGAGGAATTTAGAGAGTGGATAATGGGCTTAAAGCACAGTATTTTAAAGAATTTTTTAAACCATATTTTGCTTGTTACTATTGCCAGTTTTTATAAAGGAAAGAAGAAAAACCTATAAGAACGTACTGGGCATGCTTTACGATGGTAAGCTAAACAACTGTTATTAGTAATTTTTTTTCACGTTACAATTTAATTGGATAGCTACAGCCTAAAATTAGCTACATAGACTCCTTCATTTAGTACCTGAAGACATATCATTGCCCTATGGCTGAAATTTGAAGATAAATTTGAACAGAAAAAAAAGATCCACAAATAGCATCAATACTAACTTTTCAACAGGACCCCTGAGGGACTGTGTCCAGGGGTGACCTATGCCAGTGTAAGATGTCCCTGATGGGCCTGAGGATGACCTATGTTGGGGGAAGGACACCCCTGAGGGATTAAAAGGGCATAAGACCTTGACCAAGGGTAAAAGAAACCATCAGGCACACAGCTTCACTACCTATGCTGCCAGTTACCTAAGCTGGAGGCATAACCTGCAGTGAAAATATGGAAAGTTTTATAAATGGGGAGATAGGTGTTTATGTAAGTGTTTCTGTAAATGTTTATGTTCATGCTTTGCTTCTTGCAGTTCCTGAGTCAGTGATTGGAGATTTTTGTCAGCTGAAAATAAGTCAAATAAATTCTCCAACTCTAGACTGTTTTGCCCCTGACTGATGGTGGAAGACATCTATTCAAACATGCAACTCATTCTCAAATTATTACAGGAATGCTTCTGTGAGGTACCAGTATTATCAGCTGCTTTGGAGAAGCTGAAAAATTTTTAAGTCTGTTGTCATAAAAAAACTTCAGTTTCTCAATTAAGGTCTCTCTTAGTCTCTTTCTGAATGAAAAAACTTTGGTCAGGAAAGGTTCCAGTCAAAAACTGTTGGGAATGATGTGTCTTCATGAAATGTTTCCACCTCAACAAGACAGTATTTTTTCCCCAAAAAATGTCTATTGTCAAAAGTGTTCCAAATAAGATGTAGCCTTGGGCATGCATCTCTCAAAGAAATGCCCAGAGGGCTATGTAAAGTGGAGCATGGGTGAAAGACAAAAAGAAGTGATTGGTCTTAACTGACACATGTCAAATAAAAAACTTAGAGAAATGGATTCAAATTTCAGTTGTCCCAAAGATTGCAAAATAAATAAATAAATAAATAGAAAAATAAGTAAATTAATATCTCTACAAACTGATGATAAACAATTAAAGGAGACAGATAAGAAATTTGGCAAGATAAACTGGAAATGGTGAACAGCAGTGAAAGGTCTCTACTGATGACATTAGGAAAGAAGTTTTGCAGAATGAACAATCGTGTGATACAAAGTAATGCAGAATCACCCTGTGAAAATATATCATGAGTTCCTATGTGAATAAAGAACATACTGTGTTTGTGTCATATCATATGGAGATCATCAGCTAAAGTCAGTTTGACTTTTATGCAAACTGTAAGTGAATAAATGATAGTGATCTACACAATAAAGATATTCTGCAATGGAAAAGAAGTGCAATTATGTAGAAAGTTAAAAGGAAAGCCAAATAGCCTTCATTACATGATCTACCATGACATCACAGAGCTTATAATTTTATGACCATTGCTTATGCATAAAAAGACTTTTGACTTTTTTTATATAAATAATTAATTTTATATAACGAAAATAGTTTATCATACGTTGTTTCTAAATGTAGACCTGCATAAAAGTATAATTTATTTAAATTACTTATATTCTTAATAGAAACCTTCATGAAAAATAATCAGTAGAAAGAGGTTTTTATGTGTGGTGTGGCACTTCTGAGTGTAAAAACAGTTTTGCATTTTTCAGTCCTTTTTTTCTGTGCTGATTATTCACAGAAATTAATCACCTATTGATCTACTTGAGTGTGAGTTTACACACAGAATTTGTTGCCTGTGGGGCCTGATATACTACAGGAAAGATGGAAGGAATTTAAAAGAAGGGAAGGGAGAAAGGAGGAACGGAGGAAAGGAGGGAGGGAGGGAGGGAGGAAGGAAGGAAGGAAGGAAGGAAGGAAGGAAGGAAGGAAGGAAATATCTTATTCTTCCAGTCCTCTTTTAACTCTTTACTGCAATTAATATATTTTCCTCAGACCATATGCGACAAATACCTTTTTAGTATATGGACAAGTGCTTAATACTTGGGCTTTTGTGTGTTGATTTACTAGTTTATTAGAATGGATATTGCTTTTTTATTTTTTTCTTGCTAATAATGCTCCTTTTCTCTTTTAAGTGAGGACACATTGTATGCAAAGAAGTCTAAGAGGGAGACTAAGCTCCTTAGGGCTTTGCAAGTTTACAAGAGATTTGCAGTTTGAATTGGTACTTTGTTTCCTGGCATCTATAGACTGAAAAAGTATAAGAGAAATAATCCTTGAATATGATAATTGAACATTCTTAGTTGGTAGTTTCTTCTAATTTTAAGAAGAAAATACCAAAGACTGGACTCTGCTCAGCTCTAAACATAGGCGATTTGCAAATCAGTGCCAGAGAATGAAAAGAGGTGAAACATTTCTTTCTGAGTCATCTTCTGGAGTGGAATTAAAGAGTGGAAAAATCTGTGTAATAATAAACAATGTACCAGGCTCTCTCCATACTGCAGTAGTCTTCCAAGTCATTTAGAGAC
Organism: Mesitornis unicolor; assembly: GCF_000695765.1. Lineage (NCBI taxonomy): Eukaryota > Metazoa > Chordata > Aves > Mesitornithiformes > Mesitornithidae > Mesitornis > Mesitornis unicolor. The sequence continues at coordinate 7,941 of NW_010165759.1, read as the reverse complement.
CCACAAGTCCAAGTTCTACAAGATGTACTGAAGATAATTTCTGTATAGGTTAGTCATTCACCATTTAGTAAAGAGTGCTCAGTAGAAGAAAAGATCAGTGAGGATGTTGCATGTTTTGCCCTATCATGAACAGCAGATATCTGAAGCAGATGTCCACATGTGATAAGGTCTCCAGATTTCACAGTTCAAACAGCATCACTATGACTAAAATTTGTAGGATTAAGGCATCCTATCTATAAGACACTCCACTCAGTAACAGCAAAACATGACATTCAGAGAATGAGTACTGTGCAGAAAAGCCCAGCATATGATTGGTGTATCAGTGTATTTGTGAGGATGAATACTAGGAGGTCTGCCTTTCTGTCAAAACTTTCAGCACTTACTTCATTCACCAAAGAGGAACTTCGGAACTGTCACAGCTTTTAGAGACTACTTAGTCCAGTGCCTTTGGAACCCTGCAGTAGAAAAAGGTGTCAGAAAGATACAAATTGTCCCTGGACAGAGCAGCAGTGACTGTCATGACTTTTAAAGCCTTCTTGAATAGCAGCAGACACTAGTGCAGCAAATGTCAGCAAGTACTGGCCAGACTTGTCCCATCTTCTTTTTACTACACATAGCTCTTAAAATCTTCCTTTTTGTTACCTAAAGGTATTTGATTTCTGCATAGCTAAAGCACACAATCTCATGTATATGGTATCTGGAATGCCATACAATTTTGCTTCCATTATTAGCCAACCAAACATGGAAGTATAAACAAAACAAACATTTCCCCACCCCAGCCCCACTCCCGCCCCTGCCTCATTGAAAGGGAAGACATCAGGACTTTTGACGGAGGGTTCTGTTATTGGAGGAGCCACCACTGGCTGGATGCTGCTGCTGTTCTGTTCCTGAGGGGAGTAGTCAAATTGTCTGACTTGCTAAGAAGGGCAAGAAGGGCTAAGAAGGGCTTTAAACCAGAAACAATGGCGAAGGGAGAGAGTTACCAACAGCCTTGTGAGGGAGTGGTGGGCAAGTTTGTCAAGCAAAGAGCCTGGGATGGTGCGATAAAAAGAACACGTAATTAGCAAAACAGGGCTTGAGCAAATCAAACATTTGCACATAATCAAAGGCACCATTACAGGGGGAAAAACAGAGCATTTCTGGAAATCAGAATGCTAGGGTGTCTCTCTCAAGTGCCTCTACATGGTTGCAGCATGGAGAGTAAACACAAGGAATTAGATATCCATGTAGAGTTGCAGGGCTGTGATCCTGTTGGGAACACAGAGACATTATAGGATGGCTCCCGTGACTGGAGTGCTAAAATGGATGGGTACATGGTTTTTAGGAAGAGCTAGCTGGGAAGACAAGGGTGGGCAGTTGTCCTTTATGTGAGAGGGCAGCCGGAGTGCATGGAGCTCTGTTGGAGGATAAGTGATGAGAGCTTTTGAGTAAAGATTAAAGATCAGACTGGCATAGGTGATATTATAGGGTGTGTCTGCTATAGGCCGTGTCATCAGGAAGAAAGGTAGATGAAACTGTCTTTAAACAGCTGGAAGCAGCCTCACATTTACAGGCTCTGGTCCTTGTGTGGGACTTGAACCACCCAAATATCTGCTGGATGGAGAGCACAGCAGGGCATAAGCAATCCAGGAGGTTCCTGGAGAGCGGTAATTAAAACTTCCTCATGCAAGAGACAGAGAAGATGAGGAAGAGGGTTTTTTCTGCTGGACTATGTAGTCATAAAAAAGGAGTTTGTTAACCCTTTCACAAATATAGAAACTCTTATTCTGTCTTTGCATCTATAAATCCTTCAGTTTCTAGCAATTTCAAATACATTGGAGAAGAAGAGAGCACAAACAGGATCTACCAAGAAAGAAAACAAGAAAGTAGGTGGACTCTCCTTCCAGTGCATGTCCTTCATACAATGGAGCTGCTTTTTTTGTCCTGTGAACAGCAGAGTTTCTGTGTAATCCATGTCCTTAGCCTTTCTCCTTTGTTCTTTGTGTCTCTTATTGCCTCACGGAGTTAGCTGAAGGGCCTGCCTTGTCATCAGAGAGCAACTGGGGATGATTTGCTTTGTCGGGGTACACCATCCTTTAAAACCTGAGTCTCTGGATAAGGTTCTCCAAGTCTCTGCTTATATGGTTTCATTATACAGAGTCTGAGGTTGAAAAAATTGCGAGCAGGTTTTGTGCTAGACCATGTGGTACAGTGGGTTTTGAATGCAGAGTTTCAGGTTCTTGTTAGATGTTTGTATGTCATTGTGAAAGATCAAGTTGAGTGTAAATCTGACCAGCTTTGACGTTCCTAGGTGTTGTGAGTCTTTTGTGCTGCTGTTACAGTCAGGATGAGGTGCATCGTGTTTAATGCAATTAAATTCTGTGATTTTCAGACACACAGTGGTCTCCAGTTTTAGAGGTGTGACAGCCCTACAAGCAGAGCACTACAAGTCTCACAGGTTTTTAGTAGTTTGATTACCCTGCCATATGTTAAGAAGAAGAGATCTCTGAGTGTACAGTTTGCCATCATGAGCTAAATGTGTGATTAAGTTGCATGATTACTAGGATGCCCTCTTGTTGCAAAAATTCTCTAATCATGTGTAAGGTCTAAGACTGTGTAGCTTCAGACCCACCTGGCCCATCTGGGAGGTGACCATTAACTTAAATACCTGGCATCAGGCTCCCTTGTGAATCCCATAAATTCCGTGGATCGTGTTGTACTGTCTTTTAAGTTGATGTGAGGAATTTTTTCTCCATATGTGATATTTTCTGCTGTTCTGTGAAGCATTGTGAAAGTGCCTCATTTCTTAAGGGCCTTGGCCTTTCTGTCTGTTTTCTGGAGTTTGCAAGCACTGACCTGGGGCTTTTAGGTGTCTGGAGTCCCCTTCCTCTTCTCTTTCTTGCTGCCTCTAATTCTGCAGCTGAAGTTTTGACATGCTTCCACCTCTTATATACCTTTCCCATTGCACATAGATTACGTACAATCATGGACAGTAACTGCCGAAAAACAGAGAATTGTTGTCTAGGTTGTTCTCTCTGGGATGCATACTGTTTCATTTTTAGATGCCCTGTATCATTTCAATGCAGATGTTACAGTATTGATTTTTATTCTATTCTAAGCAATTTTTTGAGGAGAAGAGGATCATGGAATCAGGAAAATGCCTGTAGAAGTACCTTTTAAGAGTTTATTCTGGGATTATTTTGGAGAGGGATTTTAGCTGAGAAATTTAGTAGTGAAGTTTGCAAAGAATTATTGTAGTTCTTCATTAATAAGTTGTCTGTATATTTTTCTTTTTTATTGGGTCATTTTTTGTCTCATTTTAATTTTTTTCCAAGTTTTCTTATTTTTCAACAATCCTCAAAGCAGAAATTGTCAGTTCAGGGCACACTGAAACTAAAGGGAATAAATCCATGACTATGAGGAATAAATGCATATAAACAGAAGCAATTTCATTAGAGGCTAGAAAGCTGTTGGATGGAATAGGTAAGTATAAAAATGTACAAAAAATACAATCATGCAAAGTGTAAATCTTTCAGTAATTTAATACATTAAATAAAGTTTTACATACTTCTTTTTATTTAATTTTGTTCTCCATTAGCTGTTATTGGTTGCTTTAGAAGTAGTCTGCCATTGAAACAATGTTTTTTGTCTGGAATTATAATGCACTCTTTGCAATTTGGAAAATGTCATTAGAATATCTCTTCTCTTAAATGATAACTTACTGTAAGTGAAATGTATGCAATTCCTTTAACCCCAGTGAAGGCATATACTTGCATAACACTCAAGAAACCTCCATTTTACTAGTTCAAGGGCAAATGAACATTAACAGCTGGCTTTAGAGTTTTATTACAATTTTTAATACAAGTTTGAAATTACATAAAGCTTTCATAGGTTTCACACACTGTTTCACCTTTAACTATCACAAGAAATTTGTACCAAGTGTTAGGTTTGCATGTTATACTCTTTATGTTTGAGTAATTTGCTGATATTCATGCATGATTTTTAACCTCTTCATATTGTTTAAGTATAATAACTGTAGGAAACAGTTGCTGTACAGTGACATGTAATCGAAGGTGCATTATTTTCATATGATGATGAGTTTCACTTGGTACTGAAAATTATGAAATCACTCCATTGCAATAAGTGTGTGTTAAACATAAACTAGGCTGATACTGAAACTTTAAATACTTCCTATAGAAGTTAAAGGCTTGGAGTAATTGCTATTTTTTGCTTCTGTAGCATTTCTTTATTAAAGTTATTTACGTAATACAGCATATACCTTTAGCAATAGCCTGTATTCTGTTTTTACCTTTTTTTTTAATCCTCATTCATTCTGAATTCATTAGTTCTATGCCTTTTGATAACAACTGTCCTGTAACAGTGCACAAGATAGCCACTTACAAACTATAAGCCTTTTAAAAATCCTTTCATAAAGCCAATAAAAAGAGTTGTACAAATAAAAATTTTCTGCATCAGACTCTGTGCCCTCAGTTCAGGAAAAAGTTTAATTATAAGATTAGAGAAGAACAAAATACTAGGAGTATGTATACTTTCAGATATGAGGGAAATATTTTTATTTCTTGTAGATTATGGTGATAGATAAATTCAATTTCTTGATTATTTCATCAGAATCTGAATCTGTAAATACATCTTTCCTTTCCCAAGCCCAATATTAACCAGAGTTAGCAATAGAATTGCTACACTGATTTAGTCTGAGATTGAGACATAAATGCCAACACAACATGAGTAAAATAAGTTACAAAAACTTTGCTCTGGACAGTACAATTCACAATAAAAATAAAGACAAGTCATATGTAGTAGCTTTGAGTACGTATTGAAACTTGTAGCCCATGCCCAATATGACAGACGAATTGTATAGTCCTCATGGCAGTGTGTGTCCTCATGTAGTCCTGATATGTCTGCCTGAGTATGGTCAGGCACTCATTCTGGTACAAGCCCTTAATCTAAACAGTAAGGTGCTTTGATTAATAGCATGGGCAGCATATGCAGGTCTTGCAGAAGCATAGTTTTCTTTCTGTGCAGACATTAGGCAGCTCACAGAGGTATGCTGAGCTGGGGAGCCCTGAGGCAAGAATTTCTCTCTCTTTCACACTTGGCCAGGAACCAAGACGTAGGTTGTTTCAGAAACAAAAAACATCTAAGATCTGCTTTTGCACTGCTCTACCTATGTTGCTTACAAAAAAGCCACAGTTTACCTTCTAATTGGAAAGAACTGGTTTACTGTGTAATATTTCACACAAACCATAAAATCCTGCCTAAGAGAGAATATTTGTATATTCCTTCTTCAGATGATCACAGCAGTTCTACGTAGTAGAATGTGCAATAAACTTTGAAAATGATCAATCACTGTCTTAGAACTAATAAGCTGTAAAATGGGATTCAGTTTGCAGGAAAGTCAATGTTGTATTTCCCAGTTAAAAATCCCTAGTATTATAAAATGTCTGTATATCATAATTCTAAACTGCATAATAAAAAAATCTACACTAAAGGAATATCTTTATTTTTTTTCCTGTTAGAAGTGTCTGCACTGAAAGCCAGAAAATCAAATACTATATCATGAAATCAAGTGTAATTTAGAGTGATGATGAATGCAACAGCTATTTATTTAACTATTGTGAAATAGATGGACTTGATATCCTGGTTTCACAATAGTAAGAAATCATACAGATGATACAAATTCTATGCAGTAAACTTCAATGGCACATAAACTCCTAACAGATTTTAAAATAGTACCTTCAATTTCTGTGATATGTTTTTGCTGCAAGTCTTTAAGAAAATTTATAGCTAGGAACTAATAAAACATCATAACAACCGCATGAAGGAAATAATGAATCTTAGATGACTAAATACTGACAGAGTGCTAAAATAATTTTAGATAACTTATTCTATACTGTCCAGCTTTCAAGATGGGTGATATATATTAGTGTCAAGAACTGACAATTTTTATTGTTTTTAGTGGTCATTACACATTTTTGTAAAAGCAGACCTGTTTAATTCTAAACTGTGTTATTCCAGGATCCTCTGGTTATCTATCTTTAAGGAAGAGACAGAATTTTTTTGGACTTTTTTTTCCTTTCAATGACATTCAATTTCATTCTCTATTGTGTTCCGAGGGAAGCAAGCCATGTTCACTCATATGTCAAGTGAATGTTTGTGACATTTAGGTTCCTAAGGAGAGTTTTATCTGTCATCATGTATTTGGCCTATTGCAATTTACGTTCATATTAAGTTCTCTTAATTCCATTTCTCTATTCACCTGCTCTGTTATATCTGGCCCTTTGGATTGGAGGTCTGAAATATTAATTAAATTCCTTGTGTGCATTTAAAATGTATCTTTCCTATATAAGCTGGTGGGGCATCTACTTAAAAGAACACTGTCAACAAAGCAGCAAAGTGATTAGGAGTGTTTTTGCATCCCATGCTTTTTTTGTTTTTCATACTGATTCTCCAGGAGAAATAGAAACTGCATAATTTTCAGTGGACCACACAAGACCACAAAGACATTAGTAATAATTTTCCGTATTGTTTATGCACCTCACAGTTGCAAATGAACATAGTGTTAAGAGCTTTTGTCTACTTCATAGATTATGCCTATGGCATATGTGATACATCCCACATGATATCATAGTTTTTATATCCAATTAAGTTTACCTCACAACTTCAACATGTTTTCTATACCAAATGAAGGGTGAAGTAATTTGTTTTTCAGGACAGTGATTTGACTATGGAAGAGTTATGAAATTACAGTGAGTATTATGTGACTTGCATAAACTGAAAAACACTTTAAAAAGCTGTGGATTTGTTTTGACACTGTACTGGTTTTGGTCAGGATAGACTTAAACCTCTTTATAACATCTTATATAGGACTATGTTTCAGATTTGCACTGCAAATAGTGCTGATAATACATTAATGTTTTAATTACTACTGAACAGTGTTTAGACAGTGTCCAGGCCTTTTCTGCTCTTCAAGCTGCCCTACCAGTGAGTAGCTTGAAGTTGCACAAAAAACTGAGAGGAGGCACAGCTGGGACAACTGACCACAAGTGACTGAAGGGATATCCCATATCATATGATGTCTTGCTCTGCAGCAGAACTGGAAAGGAATTTGGTGGGAGAGCTGCTGCTTGGGATCTAGGTGGGTATCAGTCTGTTGGTGGTAAGCAACAGTTTTCACTTGAATAATTTGTTTTTCTTGGGTTTTATTTTCCTTTCTCTTTTCTCCCCCACCCATCCTTTCCTTACAATTTTTAAAGATTAGTATTATAATTTCTTTTTAATTATTAAACTTGTTATTTCAAACCATTAATTTATTTCTCATTTCTACCCTTTCAATTTTCCCCCATATCACTGGGGGAGGAGGAAGTGAGCAAAGATCTTTGTGGTGCTCAGTTGCTGGCTGCAGTTAAATCAAAATTCCTTTTGGCATCCTAGGTGGGGATCAAAGGGTTTGAGATAATAACAGATTTTATCAGAGTGAATTAGAAGTGATTTGTGTCTGTTAACAGTTGGTGGTCACAATATTGTTTCAATGTGTTCTTGACATTAGTTTATCTGTACTATGGTCTTTTTTTGCTGTACGTGTTAAAAATTGTTGTTGGCTTTTGCAGTTTGCTGTGCTCTGTAGAGCCTAGAATGTTTGAAAAAGAGATACCCTGGCTCTAAGAAGCACAACTTACTGTACTGTGCTGGAGCCTGACCAGCATCTACCAAACACTGCTCAATGCTATTCAGCATCATCAAGAAGAAAGGGTCTCTGGATTTGAAAACACATCAGTAGACACTATGGCTAAACCGGAGGCCCAGGCTTTGATTGTATCAGTCTCCCATGTAATTAAAAAGAAATAACTTAATCAGGAGACAACTTGTTTAGTAAAGGATGAAGAAGCTTCTCTTAAGAGAGAGGAGGAGACAGAATCAGAAGAGGCAGCCTGTTCTGCAGCA